>NC_138295.1:38995000-38997500 GCF_965601325.2 Salmo salar | reverse complement strand
GATGGGCATGTATATGTATTCTTGAGCAGGGGGACCTTGCGGGCGCTGCAGGATTTCAGTCCTTCACGGCGTAGTGTGTTACCAATTGTTTTCTTGGTGACAATGGTCCCAGCTGCCTTGAGATCATTGACAAGATCCTCCTGTGTAGTTCTGGGCTGATTCCTCACCGTTCTCATGATCATTGCAACACCACGAGGTGAGAACTTGCATGGAGCCCCAGGCCGAGGGAGATTGACAGTTCTTTTGTGTTTCTTCCATTTGCGAATAATCGCTCCAAATGTTGTCACCTTCTCACCAAGCTGCTTGGCGATGGTCTTGTAGCCCATTCCAGCCTTGTGTAGGACTACAATCTTGTCCCTGACATCCTTGGAGAGCTCTTTGGTCTTGGCCATGGTGGAGAGTTTGGAGTCTGATTGATTGATTGCTTCTGTGGACATGTGTCTTTTTTACAGGTAACAAGCTGCGGTTAGGGGCACTCCCTTTAAGAGTGTGCTCCTAATCTCAGCTCGTTACCTGTATAAAAAACACCTGGGAGCCAGAAATCTTTCTGATTGAGAGGGGGTCAAATACTTATTTCCCTCATTAAAATGCAAATCAATTTATAACATTTTTGACATGCGTTTTTCTGGATATTTTTGTTGTCTTGTTTCTGTCTTTCACTGTTCAAATAAACCTACCATTAAAATTATAGACTGATCCTTTCTTTATCAGTGGGCAAACGTACAAAATCAGCAGGGGATCAAATACTTTTTTCCCCCACTGTATGCATGCACGCACACACACATGAACACAAGCACTCACACACACACACACACGCACGCACGCACGCACGCACAGATGAACACAAACACACTTGCACGCACACATGAACACACACACACACACACACACTACACATACACTTACTCTCTCTCTCTCTCTCTCTCTCTCTCTCTCTCTCGCTCTCAATATATATATATATTTATCTCTCACCATTTCTTTGCTTTTCTCCACCCTCTATCTTTCTCTCACCTCCTTTTGTCTCTCACCCCACCCCATTCTATCTCTCTAACTCTCTCTTTCCTCTCTCCTCTCCAGAGATACTCTTTGGGTCTAAATACATTTATTTTGTCATAACCTATAGATTAACCCTCATAGTCTCTCTAGATCACTTTATATCTCATTAGACCATTTGCTCCTCTCCTCTCTCTGTGCTGTCTGTCTGTCTGTCTGTCTGTATCCCTTCTCTCCTCCTTCTGTGCTATCTTTCTGTCTGTCTCTATTCCTCTCTTCCCTCCGTGTTATCTATCTGTCTGTCTATTTCTACCTTTTCACTCATCAATCAGCTCTCGCAGTCTCACTGCGGAATCCGACAATTGTCTATAAACGTAACATTTTGAAGGTTACGTTTAGGCATGAATTCTGAATGGTTAAGTTAAGGGTTAAGGTTTGGGGAAGGGTTAAACCAAAAAAACAAAAGCGTGTGCCTAACTTTGAGATTGAAGACATGGCCCTCGGAGCCAGATGTTAAGTTAAGGGTTAAGGGTTAAGGGTTAAGGTTTGGGATAGGGTTAAAACAAAAACAACTCCACGGTTAAGTTGAGGCATTCAGTCTGAATGCTTAAGGTAAGGGTTAAGGTTGGACGGACGTCGAGTTTCGAAGTGGATCTTGAGCAACCTGGCTGCTCCCCTCAATATTTCTACTGGTATCTGTGTGTCTACCTCTATGTGTTTACTTCCCATCAGTGCGTGACTGGGCCTCTGTGTTAGAACCCAGAGTCCTGAAGGAGGTAAAGTAGTGTGGGCAAAAGGGAACATTGAACATGCACATGAATGGCTATAGACTAATACACACATGCACGCCACTCACACACACACTCAATCCTATGGGTACACACATCATAAACAAAACAGTCTTATGCCGCATAAACAGAAACACACGCTTAGATCTGTGTGAACATAAATTGTAGAAGAGAGTATACGCAGCAATACACTCTGGGACAGCTTTGTGCTTTGAGCTATTCACTAGAGCTAAACCAGTGGAGGTATAACACACACACACACGCACAGCTTTAAAACACCATGTCGCCGGCCGCACAGAGTTCATTGGGCTTTTCACAGCTGAATACGCACACAAACACACACATAGCATGCCGTAACAGACTGTGTCAAAGCCTACAGTGACAGACGGATACGATTACTCACCTGCCACAGTACACCGCAATTACAAAGGACAGCACAAACACAAAGGACACACACACACACACACACACAGACACAGACACACACACACACACACACACACACACACACACACACACACACACACACACACACACACACACACACACACACACACACACACACACACACACACACGACACACACACACACACACACACACACACACAGAGCATCACACATTCACACACCCTAGCAGGATCAAAGTCAATCTTAATGATTGTGGGGGCAAATAGAAATGCATTCTACCTGGACACTTGGCAACAACAAACCCACCACT
>NC_138295.1:38885000-38992500 GCF_965601325.2 Salmo salar | reverse complement strand
GATATAGTAAGATATAGATAGATATACATAAATATAAATAGATATAGATTGATATAGTGTAAGATATAGATAGATGATAAGTAAGACAGTAGTAGATATAGATAGATGTAAACTTCTGACCCACTGGAATTGTGATACAGTGAATTATAAGTGAAATAATATCTGTAAACAATTGTTGGTAAAATTACTTGTGTCATGCACAAAGTAGATGTCCTAAACTACTTGCCAAAACTATAGTTTGTTAACAAGAAATGTGTGGAGTGGTTGAAAAACAAGTTTTGATGACTCCAATCTAAGTTTATGTAAACTTCCGACTTCAACTGTATATCTTACTATAGTTATCTTTATCTTACTATATCTATCTATATCTCTCTATATCTTACTATATCTACGTTATCTATATCTGTCTATATCTCTTTACATCTTACCATAACTATCTATATCTAAATCTCTCTATTTCTTACTTCATATATCTATATCTGTCTATATCTCTTTATATCTCTCCATATCTTACTGTATCTATCTATATCTACAGTGAGGGAAAAAGTTTTTGATCCCCTGCTGATTTTGTACGTTTGCCCACTGACAAAGAAATGATCAGTCTATAATTTTAATGGTAGGTTTATTTGAACAGTGAGAGACAGAATAACAACAAACAATTCCAGAAAAACGCATGTCAAAAATGTTATAAATTGATTTGCATTTTAATGAGGGAAATAAGTATTTGAGCCCCTCTCAATCAGAAAGAGTTCTGGCTCCCAGGTGTCTTTTATACAGGTAACGAGCTGAGATTAGGAGCACACTCTTAAAGGGAGTGCTCCTAATCTCAGTTTGTTAATTGTATAAAGGACACCTGTCCACAGAAGCAATCAATCAATCAGATTCCAAACTCTCCACCATGGCCAAGACCAAAGAGCTCTCCAAGGATGTCAGGGACATGATTGTAGACCTACACAAGGCTGGAATGGGCTACAAGACCATCGCCAAGTAGTTTGGTGAGAAGGTGACAACAGTTGGTGCGATTATTCGCAAATGGACGAAACACAAAAGAACTGTCAATCACCCTCGGCCTGGGGCTCCATGCAAGTTCTCACCTCGTGGAATTGCAATGATCATGAGAACGGTGAGGAATCAGCCCAGAACTACACAGGAGGATCTTGTCAATGATCTCAAGGCAGCTGGGACCATAGTCACCAAGAAAACAATTGGTAACACACTACGCCGTGAAGGACTGAAATCCTGCAGCGCCCACAAGGTCCCACTGCTCGAGAAAGCACATATACATGCCCGTCTGAAGTTTGCCAATGAACATCTGAATGA
The DNA here is from genome assembly GCF_965601325.2 of Salmo salar. Classification (NCBI taxonomy): domain Eukaryota; kingdom Metazoa; phylum Chordata; class Actinopteri; order Salmoniformes; family Salmonidae; genus Salmo; species Salmo salar. The sequence goes on along the minus strand of NC_138295.1, from coordinate 38,991,180 downwards.
TTCAGACGACAACTGGGTGAAAGTGTTGTGGTCAGATGAGACCAAAATGGAGCTCTTTGGCATCAACTCAACTCGCCGTGTTTGGAGGAGGAGGAAGGCTGCCTATGACCCCAAGAACACCATCCCCACCGTCAAACATGGAGGTGGAAACATTATGCTTTGGGGGTGTTTTTCTGCTAAGGGGACAGGACAACTTCACCGCATCAAAGGGACGATGGACGGGGCCATGTACCGTCAAATCTTGGGTGAGAACCTCCTTCCCTCAGCCAGGGCATTGAAAATGGGTCGTGGATGGTAATTCCAGCATGACAATGACCCAAAACACACGGCCAAGACAACAAAGGAGTGGCTCAAGAAGAAGCACATTAAGGTCCTGGAGTGGCCTAGCCAGTCTCCAGACCGTAATCCCATAGAAAATCTGTGGAGGGAGCTGAAGGTTCGAGTTGCCAAACGTCAGCCTCAAAACCTTATTGACTTGGAGAAGCTCTGCAAAGAGGAGTGGGACATAATCCCTCCTGTGATGTGTGCAAACCTGTTGCCCAACTACAAGAAACGTCTGACCTCTGTGATTGCCAACAACGGTTTTGCCACCAAGTACAAAGTCATGTTTTGCAGAGGGCCAAATACTTATTTCCCTCATTAAAATGCAAATCAATTTATAACATTTTTGACATGCGTTTTTCTGGATGTTTGTTGTTGTTATTCTGTCTCTCACTGTTCAAATAAACCTACCATTAAAATTATAGACTGATAATTTCTTTGTCAGTGGGCAAACGTACAAAATCAGCAGAGGATCAAATACTTTTTTCCCTCACTGTATATCTATTTAGATCTTACTATATCTATCTATATCTCTCTATATATTACTATATCTATCCATATCTATATCTCTGTATTTCAGTCTGATGTGTTACATGCTCTGTTACTGATGTCCTTCTGTCTGTGCTTGTCTTACTGTCCCACTTTCTCCCCTTTCTTTCCCCTCTTCTCTCGCTCTCCCTCTCTCACTATTCTCTGTTTCTGGGTCTCAAGTGTCTGAGAAGCTATTTAGGACTCCCCTCGCTCTTTCTCCCCCCTCCTCTCTCTGTTTCTCACCCTTCCTCTCGCTCAGTCTCTCGCGTTCACAAGTGCAAGTTAGAGAGAGGTGACTTGTGAAGGGAGCGTGTGAAAAGAGTTTGAAACAAGAGATGCATACATCAGTAGTTTATCCACTAGAGAGAGGAGAGGGACCTCTCTTGTGACATGGAAAGAGATAGAGGGATGGAGACGAAAGAAAAGAGAGATCATAAGAGAGAAGTCAACTTGTTTTTCTGATTGTTGAATGGTGAATGTTTTTGTGTGTGTTTTTATTCACGGCTTTCTCTTTTTGGAGATTCCCTTGTATAATCAGTGATAAATTGGGGTGTTATGAATCTGTGTGTGTGTTCCCTCGGATGTCCCCTGATAAAGTGTGTATCTGAATGTTCTGACCCCTGCCAAAAATAACCAGTGATGTATGCGACACATAAAAGTTGTCGACTCACCTTGTGTCGAGTTTCAATTGATCTCTGCTGAGATGAGCAGGGGAATAACTGTGTGTGTGCGTGAAGACTGTGTGTGTGTGTGTGTATGCGCATGCGTGCGTGTGTGTCTGTGTAAGTGTTACAATCTATGTAAATAACATTGGTAATGCTGTAAAAAAATAAATAAATTGTGTGCAGATGATACACTATTCAATTGCTCCTTTGGTTGGCCAAGCCTTTTCACATTTTAAGTCTGATTTTCAATCACTGCAGAGGTCACTGTTGGATCTAAAGTTAGGGCTAAATGCAAACAAAACAAAATACATGCTTTTTTCTAGGTCCCATAACCCAGATTTAAAACCTGTTGGGGCTAGGGGGCAGTATTTTCACGGCCGGATGAATAACGTACCCAATTTGAACAGGTTACTACTCTGGCCCAGAAACTAGAATATGCATATTATTAGTATATTTGGATAGAAAACACTCTGAAATTTCTAAAACTGTTTGAATGGTGTCTGTAAGTATAACAGAACTCATATGGCAGGCAAAAACCTGAGAAAAATACAAGCAGGAAATAAAAATCTGGTCCCTGTAGTTTTTTCAAGTCATTGCCAATCAAACACACAGTGACTAAGGATTCATTTTGCACTTCCTAAGGCTTCCACTAGATGTCAACAGTCTTTAGAAAGTTGTTTGAGGCATCTATGATGAACAGAGACCGAATGAGAAGGCTGGGAAGTTGGTAACCCAGGGAAGGACATCACTTCATTGGCGCGCATTCACGAGAGAGGAAGCTCTGTTCCAAAACGTTTTTCAAGACACAGGAATGGTCCGGTTGAAATATTACTGAAGTTTCACGTTAAAATGGCCCTAAAGATTGATGCTATGCAACGTTTGACATGTTTGAACGAACGTAAATAGATTTTTTGTTGTTGACTTTTCGTCGTGACATTTTCCTCGCGCGTCCTACATTTTGAGTAGCTTACTGAACGCACTAACAACATGGAGTTATTTGGACATAAATTATGAACTTTATCGAACAAAACAACATTTATTGTGGACCTGGGATTCCTGGAAGTGCCTTCTGATGAAGATTATTAAAGGTAAGTGAATATTTCTAATGTTATTTATGCATTTAGATGACTATAAAATGGCGGCTATCTGTATTGCCTAGTGTATTTTTCTGAGCTCAGTACTCAGATTATTGCAAAGTGTGCTTTTTCAGTAAAGTTATTTTGAAATCTGTCAATGCGGTTGCATTCAGGAGATGTTAATCTATAATTCTTTGAATAACAGTTTAATATTTTATCAACATTTATAATGAGTATTTTTGTAAATTCACCGGCAGTTTTGGGGGAGATACATTTTCTGAATGTAAAATGCTGTTTTTGGATATAAATATGAACTCGATAGAACAAAAAATGCATGTATTGTCTAACATAATGTCCTAGGAGTGTCATCTGATGAAGATTGTCAAAGGTTAGTGCATCATTTTAGCTGGTTTTCTGCTTTTGGTAACGCCTGTTCTTGCATTGAAAATGGCTGTGTGTAATTTTTTGTCTATGTACTCTCCTAACATAATCTAACTTTATGCTTTCGCCGTAAAGCCTCTTTGAAATCGGACAATGTGATTGGATTAAGGAGATTTTTATCTTTCAAATGGTGTAAAATAGTTGATTGTTTGAGAAATTGAAATTATTAGATTTTTGCTGTTTTGAATTTCGCGCCATGTATCTTGTCAAGCAATCCCGTTACCGGGATAAGAACGGGAAGGGGTGGCCCCAAGAGGAATTTGTAATGACTAGTTTGAACGGTACACAAATTGAGCGAGTTCCATTGTACACATATTTTGGTATCTGACTTGATGACAAACTGTCATTTAAAAAACATGTCACTGAGCTGGTGAAAAAGTTGAAGTTCAAGGTTGGTTTCTTTTACGTCTGACTTTTGTCAATAGAAAATAAATTGTCCAGGCCACTTTTATGTCTATTTTAGATTATGGTGATATTATCTATCTGCATGCAGCAGCATCTACACTTAAACCACTAGATGCTGTTTTCCATTGTGATGCTTATAGAACTCACCATTGTGTTTTGTATCAAGAAGTGGGTTAGGCGTCTTTGTACGTAAGGAGAGAGTAGCATTTTCTTGTGTTTATCTGCAAAGCACTCATGCAGAAACTTCCTATGTATCTATCGTCATTCATTCCATTTAGACTCACAAATGACAAAACCCGGTCTCAAGCTTGGAGTGGCGCAGCGGTCTAAGGAGCTGCATCTCAGTGCTAGAGGCGTCACTACAGACCCTGGTTTGATTCCAGGCTGTATCACAACCGGCCGTGATTGGGAGTCCCATAGGGTGGCGCACAATTGGCCCAGTGTTGTCCGGGTTAGGTTTTGGTTGGGGTAGGCCATCATTGTAAATAAGAATTTGATCTTAACTGACTTGTGTAGTTAAATAAAGGTCAAATAAAAAAATAACACTGGATGTCCATTCGGTCTCCACAGAGTTGGGAAAAATCTGCTTTTAGTTTTTTTTGTGCCCTTTATTACATTTACATTACATTACATTTAAGTCATTTAGCAGACGCTCTTATCCAGAGCGACTTACAAATTGGTGCATTCACCTTATGATATCCAGTGGAACAACCACTTTACAATAGTGCATCTAAATCTATTAGGGGGGGGGGGGGGGGTCAGAAGGATTACTTTATCCTATCCTAGGTATTCCTTAAAGAGGTGGGGTTTCAGGTGTCTCCGGAAGGTGGTGATTGACTCCGCTGTCCTGGCGTCGTGAGGGAGCTTGTTCCACCATTGGGGTGTCAGAGCAGCGAACAGTTTTGACTGGGCTGAGCGGGAACTGTGCTTCCTCAGAGGTAGGGGGGCCAGCAGGCCAGAGGTGGATGAACGCAGTGCCCTTGTTTGGGTGTAGGGCCTGATCAGAGCCTGAAGGTATGGAGGTGCCTTTATGTGGAACAACTTACAGAGCTCTCTGAAATGATATGTTCTGGTCCCCTTTGGTCAGTTCAGAGCAATGATCGGAGACGTCTGTGTTGATAAATGTGTCTGTTTATTCTTAATATGTTTTGTAATTGTGTATATTGTATGTGTTTGATGTATTAATACAGGACTCACATATAATAGAGACACTCGTCTCAGTATGACTTCCCTGTCAAAATCAAGGTTAAATAAAAAAAAAAAGGTTTAAACATTTTTATTCACTACCACCCCCAATGCACAATAATTGCAATTCACCTTTATGTTATGTGCGAGAGGAATCTCACACGTAGACAAACACACACACACACACACATCCTGCACGGCGAGGAGGGCGAGGAGTGTTTTCTCTCTCTAAGCTCTCTGTAATTTGATTTGGAGGATGTTGTGATGAGAAAAGGAGCACATTATTGCAAGACGAGGACAGAGGGAAACAGGGAGGGAGGAGGTAAGGAGGAGTGGAGATGAGGGATGTCATTTTAGGGGTCAGGCTAATGTGTCTAAATTCTATTCCCATTTCTCTCATCTCAGACTCTCTCCCTGTCGTTTCCTTATTCCCCTCTCCTCCCCCACCCATCCATCACTCCCTTCCTCCTTCCCTCGCTAAGTATCTCAGGGCATTAGTCGGGGTTGTTAGAAAAAGGGCTTGATAGACCTCTTTGTACCTGACGGAGAGACGTTGAGCTGTGAAGTCATTGATCTGTCTAATCAGTACGCTCTGACATGCAAACACACCAGCTGATTACACTGCTCCTATCCTACCCGCCTCTCTCAAACCCTCTCTCTCTCACTATCCCTCGCTAACTCTCTCCCTGTGGCTCACTCTAACTCTCCCCCATCCTCCTTCATTCAACAAAAACCCAGGTGAGGGAGAGAGGAGAGAAAAAAGAGAGAATGTGGCAGAGAGAGAATGTGGCAGAGATAATTGAATGACAAGAAGGGCCTCTTCTGTCCTGCGGTGTGGTTGATTGCATATCTCGCTGCATGACTCAGTCTAAAATAACATTTGTGTGTGTCTCTCTCTCTCTTTTTGTAAGTGCACACATTTGTCTCGGTCTCTGTATTCATGTCTCCTGTCTGTTTCTCTGTCTGCCTGTCTGTCTGCCTGTTGGTATTAGGTGCAATTGTATTATTTTGTGTGGATCTGTTTTTCTTAAGATGCATTATTCTCTACTGACAAAATCGTGTAGATTAATGTTCTGTCCTCAACAAGAACTCACGGTTTGACCAAATTGACTCCAGATTCCGACGTTTGTCCACATTTCTCCAAATGTTAAATTTAGAAGTTGCTCTAAACATCCAATTTGTTGATGTTTTGGACACCCTGGGATGCTCCTCCTGCTGCGGCTGCTGCTGTCACCGGCGTTTTGCGGCTGGTTAAGTTTAGTCACTGATTCCGAAAGGTTAAGTTAAGAGTTAAGGTTTGGTATAGGGTTCAAACAAAAACAACTCCAAGGTTAAGTTTAGGCAGTCATTCTGAATGGTTAAGTTAAGGGTTAAGGTTTAGGATAGGGCTGCATTATTTATTTAAATAAAACAAGTGCCTAACACTGGGATTATACACGCGACCGTCGGAGCCGGAGCTCGTGGCTTATGCCCATCCGCCACCCTTGTTCACAGCGCCCTAGCGAAACCCAAGCCTACTTGATGGTAAAACAGCTCACCGTTGACCCTAGTGGCCGGTTTTGAAGGCATCTCCTGACCGATGTCGGATTTCTAAATGGATCTTGAGCGACCTGGCTGCTGTCCTGCTGAAATCTGTCTTTGATTTTAGTTCTATAAAAGAGAAAGGGGGTAAGGGGGATGGAGACAGACAGATGAATGGAGAGAAAGAGAATGAGAAAGAGAGGAGGGAGCAAAATCCCCAGCCGAGCATCTGTGTCCTGCTTTTTCAATAATCTCTTGGCAGTTACATAAGATCCTGGACAGGACTAGAGCTGTGTGTGTGTGTGTGTGTGTGTGTGTGTGTGTGTGTGTGTGTGTGTGTGTGTGTGTGTGTGTGTGTGTGTGTGTGTGTGTGTGTGTGTGTGTGTGTGTGTGTGTGTGTGTGTGTGTGTGTGTGTGTGTGTGTGTGTGTGTGTGTTTTGGAGGGTGGGTAAAGAGATTGAGGACTGTGTTAATTTCTCAGAGACTACCAATTACAGGGAAGTAAGCCAATGAACTGCTGGCCCCAACCCCCCTCCCCCACAAACTCTATCTAGGATAGACCGTCAATATGTAGTGAACTCACTACTTGTTTGTTTGTGCTCTCGCACTGCCTCTGTTACGTTTGTGTCTGTGTCTTCATAGTGTGTGTGTGTGCACGCGTGCGTGCATGTAGTTTATCCTGTTGATAATCCTATTAGTAATCAGCCGTCCTCACTTGAACACTTTCAGAGAGGGAGAAGGACAGAAAGAGAGAGAGAGCTCTAGAAGTTGAGCTGAGTTATTTGAGTGTTTGAAGTTGAGTCTTGGGGAGGATTTGTTTGGTTGTTTGCTGTTCTGTGTGTGAATGTGTGCTTTTCATTTGTGTCTTTGTTTTGTCTGTGCGTGTATACGCGTGTCTGTGCATGTATACGTGTATCTGTGCGTGTATACGTGTGTCTGTGAGTGTATACATGTGTCTTTGCGTGTATACGTGTGTCTGTGCGTGTATACATGTGTCTTTGCGTGTATACGTGTATCTGTGCGTGTATACATGTGTCTTTGCGTGTATACGTGTGTCTGTGCGTGTATATGTGTGTCTGTGCATGTATACGTGTGTCTGTGCGTGTATACGTGTGTCTGTGCGTGTATACGTGTGTCTGTGCGTGTATACATGTGTCTTTGCGTGTATACGTGTATCTGTGCGTGTATACATGTGTCTTTGCGTGTATACGTGTATCTGTGCGTGTATACATGTGTCTTTGCGTGTATACGTGTGTCTGTGCGTGCGCGCTTATGTGCCGGACACATCAAGCATTCGGGTTGGCAGCGGTGTCACAGTAAACACACAGAGCACACAACCTTTTTTTCAGTTCAGACAGAGGAGGGGAGGGGAGGGGTTGGGGAGGGGTGGCACAATGGAAGAAACGAGGGGAAGAGATGAAAGAGGTTGGATCTTGACAGGGTGTCTGGTGTCATGTTCTACCAGGGAGAGATAGAGGGATAAGCAGCACGTTGCTCACATAGCTGAAATATCACTTCCTAATTAAAGCTTTATGTAACCAACATTACCCACAGAGACGCTGTCTGAATGTGTGTGTGTGTGTGTGTGTGTGTGTGTGTGTGTGTGTGTATGTGTATGTGTGTGTCAGCGTGTCTGAATGTGTGTGTGTCTGTTTCTATATGCGTGTGTCTTTCTGTGTGTCTGAGGCTGTGTGTCTGAATCAACACGCTCTCACAGTCTCACTGCAGAATCAGACGTCCAAATGTGACGTCCAAACGTCACATTTCTAGGCATTAAATTCTGAATGGTTAAAGGCCCCCACCAGTGGGTGATACCACCCCTATTTTAACATAATTCCTGCCCTAGAGCGTAAGTACTCGCTAACGTTCCACCTCTGAAGAATGATGCAGGCCACTTATACATATTCACGAATTGGGGTGGGATAGAACGACGTGGTGATTTCCACGTGGAGTGGAGAAAAATCAACAAATAGGGAACTGACAGCTGTCAGTGTAGCTAGTTAGCATGCTACCCTTAGCTAGCTATGCTATCTTGCTGGCCTTATCTACAGTATTCATACCCCTTGACTTATTCCACATTTTGTTGTGTTACAGCCTGAATTCAAAATATTTGTTTCTCTCTCACCCATCTACACACAATACCTCCAAATGACAAAGCAAAAACATGTTTTAAAATGTTTTACAAATGTATTTAAAATTAAATACAGAAATATCAAATTTACATAAGTATTCACATGCCTGAGTTAATACTTTGTAGATGCACTATTGGAGTCTTTCTAGGTATGTCTCTAAGATATTTACACACCTGGATTGTGCAACATTTGCCCATTATTCTTTTCAAAATTCTTCAAGTTGTCAGATTGGTTTTTGATCATTGCTAGACAATCATTTTCTGGTCTTGCCATAGATTTTCATGTAGATTTAACTCACAACTGTAACTCAGCCATTTAGGAACATTCACTGTATTCTTGGTAAGCAACTCCAGTGTAGATTTGGCCTTGTGTTTTAGGTTATTGTCCTGCTGAAAGGTAAATTCATCTCCCATTGTCTGGTGGAAGCAGGTTTTCCTCTTGGATTTTGCCTGTGCTTTTTTATCCTGAAAAACTCCCCAGTCCTTAACGATTACAAGCATAACCGTGCTTGAATGTATGAAGTGTGGTACTCTGTGATGTTCTGTGTTGGATTTGCCCCAAACAATATGCTTGATATTCAGGACAAAAAGTTACTTTCTTTGCCACATTTTTTGCAGTATTACTTTAGTGCCTTGTTGCAAACAATATTTTGGAATATTGTTATCCTCAGTTTTATCCTATCACAGCCTTAACTCTGTAACTGTTTTAAAGTCACTATTGGCCTCATGGTGAAATCCCTGAGAGGTTTCCTTCCTCTCCGGCAACTGAATTAGGAAGGAGGTCTGTATCTTTGTAGTGACTGGATGTATTGATACACCATCCAGTGTGTAATCAATAACTTCTCCATGCTCAAAGGGGTATTCAATGTCTGCTTTCTTTGTTTTATCCATCTACCAATAGGTGCCCTTCTTTGCGAGGCATAGGAAAACCTCCCTGGTCTTTGTGGTTGAATTTGTGTTTGAAATTCACTGCCTGACTGATGGACCTTACAGATAATTGTATGTGTGGGTTATAGAGATGAGGTAGTCAAAAAATCTTGTTAAACACTATTATTAGCGCTCACCGTTGCCCCTAGTGGCCGGGTTTGACGCCATATCCTTACGTCATGCTTACCTCGACGGATGTCTAATTTCGCAGGGGATCCGGAGCGACCTGGCTGGTCTGAATGTGTGCCTGCATTTTTTGGGGTGTTTAACGATGATTAGGCTTTATGTGTGTGTGTGTGTGTGTGTGTGTGGTGTGTGTGTGTGTGTGGGTGTGTGTGTGTGTGTGTGTGTGTGTGTGTGTGTGTGTGTGTGTGTGTGTGTGTGTGTGTGTGTGTGTGTGTGTGTGTGTGTGTGTGTTTGTCAGACTGTTGGAGTGTGCTGTGGAGCATTCAGAGAGAATGCAATGCTCCTGTGGTGATTGCTAAAGGGTAGCCCTCCAGGCGTTTCCATTTTCAGGGTTGATATACAACAACATCTCACGGTTTTACCAATTTGGCTTCAGAGTCGTACGTTTATCCACATTTCTCCAAACGTCAAATTTGGACGTTAAGGTTTAAGGTTTGTGATAGGGCAAAAATAATATTGTGTCTACCTCTGGGATGGAATGCGCGACCTTCGGAACAGGAGTCATGGGATTAAGGTTTGGGTTAGGGTTAAAACATAAACATTTTAAATGAGTGTTTACCACTGGGATTGAACAAACAACCTTTGGACCCAAAGTCATCGGATTACACTCATCCACCACCCCCTTCTACAACACCCTAGGAAAACCCAAGCCTATTTGATGGTAAAAGCGTTTACTGTTCACCCTAGTTTTTGAAGGCATTTCCCGATGTCCTCAGGACATGGACAGACATCCAATTTCAAAGTCAATCTTGAGTGATCTGGCTGAGATATGAGAGAACAATGTGCTTCCAGCAGTGGAATATAAATGTGTCTGCGTGTGTGTGTGTGTTCCACAGGAGGCTGCTAAGGGGAGAACGGCTCATAGTAATGGCCGGAGTGGAGCAAATGGAATGGCATCAAACACTTGGAAACCATGTGTTTGATGCATTTGATACCATTCCACAACAATTCCGCTCCAGCCATTACCACAAGACCGTTCTCCCCAATTAAAGTTCCACCAACCTCCTGAGGTACGTTCGCGTTTTTATATGTGTGTATGTGTTTATGCATGCATGCAAGTGCACACACACACACACATTCCCATTTATTTATTTTTTTTTATTAATCTCTCCGTCTGAAAATATCATCCATCATCTATCACTCCTTCGCTCCCCCTCTCTCATCTTTCAGGCCCCATCCCATCTCACTCCGTCACTACCAACCAGAGATAGACATAAAGACAGATACATAGAGACAGGTATATTTATATATATATACACTGCTCAAAAAAATAAAGGGAACACTAAAATAACACATCCTAGATCTGAATGAATGAAATAATCTTATTAAATACTTTTTTCTTTACATAGTTGAATGTGCTGACAACAAAATCACACAAAAATAATCAATGGAAATCCAATTTTTCAACCCATGGAGGTATGGATTTGGAGTCACACTCAAAATTAAAGTGTAAAACGACACTACAGGCTGATCCAACTTTGATGTAATGTCCTTAAAACAAGTCAAAATGAGGCTCAGTAGTGTGCGTGGCCTCCACATGCCTGTATGACCTCCCTACAACGCCTGGGCATGCTCCTGATGAGGTGGCGGATGGTCTCCTGAGGGATCTCCTCCCAGACCTGGACTAAAGCATCCGCCAACTCCTGGACAGTCTGTGATGCAACGTGGCGTTGGTGGATGGAGCGAGACATGATGTCCCAGATGTGCTCAATTGGATTCAGGTCTGGGGAACGGCGGGCCAGTCCATAGCAACAATGCCTTCCTCTTGCAGGAACTGCTGACACACTCCAGCCACATGAGGTCTAGCATTGTCTTGCATTAGGAGGAACCCAGGGCCAACCGCACCAGCATATGGTCTCACAAGGGGTCTGAGGATCTCGTCTCGGTACCTAATGGCAGTCAGGCTACCTCTGGCGAGCACATGGAGGGCTGTGCCGCCCCCCAAAGAAATGCCACCCCACACCATGACTGACCCACCGCCAAACCGGTCATGCTGGAGGATGTTGCAGGCAGCAGAACGTTCTCCACGGCGTCTCCAGACTCTGTCATGTCTGTCACATGTGCTCAGTGTGAACCTGCTTTCATCTGTAAAGAGCACAGGGCGCCAGTGGCGAATTTGACAATCTTGGTGTTCTCTGGCAAATGCCAAACGTCCTGCACGGTGTTGGGCTGTAAGCACAACCCCCACCTGTGGACGTCGGGCCCTCATACCAGCCTCATGGAGTCTGTTTCTGACCGTTTGAGCAGACACATGCACATTTGTGGCCTGCTGGAGGTCATTTTGCAGGGCTCTGGCAGTGCTCCTCCGATCCTCCTTGCACAAAGGCGGAGGTAGCGGTCCTGCTACTGGGTTGTTGCCCTCCTACGGCCTCCTCCACGTCTCCTGATGTACTGGCCTGTCTCCTGGTAGCGCCTCCATGCTCTGGACACATCGCTGACAGACACAGCAAACCTTCTTGCCACAGCTCACATTGATGTGCCATCCTGGATGAGCTGCACTACCTGAGTCACTTGTGTGGGTTGTAGACTCCGTCTCATGCTACCACTGGAGTGAAAGCACTGCCAGCATTCAAAAGTGACCAAAACATCAGCCAGGAAGCATAGGAACTGAGAAGTGGTCTGTGGTTACCACCTGCAGAACCACTCCTTTATTGGGGGTGTCTTGCTAATTGCCTATAATTTACACCCGTTGTCTATTCGATTTGCACAACAGCATGTGAAATTTATTGTTAATTAGTGTTGCTTCCTAAGTGGACAGTTTGATTTCACAGAAGTGTGATTGACTTGGAGTTACATTGTGTTGTTTAAGTGTTCCCTTTATTTTTTTGAGCAGTGTATATATACAGTATATAAAGTATTCAGATCCCTTGTCTTTTTCCACATTTTGTTACGTTACAGCCTTATTCTAAAATTGATTAAATAAATAAGAATCCTCAGCAATCATCACACATTATCCCATAATGACGAAGCGAAAAAAAGCTTTTTGCAAATGTGTTAAAAATAAAAAACAGAAATACCTTATTTACATAAGTATTCAGGCCCTTTGCTATGAGACATGAAATTGAGCTCAGGTGCATCCTGTTTCCATTGATCATCCTTGAGATGTTTCTACAACTTGATTGGAGTCCACCTGTGGTAAATTCAATTGATTGGACATGATTTGGAAAGGCACACACCTGTCTATGTAAGGTCCCACAGTTGACAGTGCATGTCAGAGCAAAAACCAAGCCATGAGGTCAAATGAATAGTCCGTAGAGCTCAGAGACAGGACTGTGTGAAGGCACAGATCTGGGGAAGGGTACCAAAAACGTTTTTTGGGTATTGTGTGTAGATTGATGAGGGAAAAAAAGCTATTTAATCAATTTTAGAATAAAGCTGTAACGTAATAAAATGTGAAAAAAGACAAGGGGTCTGAATACTTTCCGCGGGCACTGTATACTGAGAGAGAGCGGCAAAGAGAGAGAAGTGAGCATAGCTTTGCTATTGAGAAAGGCCGCCGAAGGCAGACCTGGCTCTCAAGAGAAGTCAGGCTATGTGCACACTGCCCACAAAATGAGGTGGAAACTGAGCTGCACTTCCTAACCTCCTGCGATATGTATGACCATATTAGAGACACATATTTCCCTCAGATTACACAGACCCACAAAGAATTAGAAAACAAATCAAATGTTGATTAACTCCCCTATCTATTGGGTGAAAAACCACAGTGTGCAATCACAGCAGCAAGATTTGTGACATGTTGCCACAAGAAAAGGACAACCAGTGAACAACCATTGTAAATACAACCCATATTTATTTATTTTCCCTTTTGTACTTGAACTACTTGCACATGACTACAACACTGTATACAGACATAATATGATGTTTGAAATGTCTTTTATTCTTTTGGAACTTGTGTGAGTGTAATATTTACTGTTCACTTTTATTGTTTATTTCACTTTTGTTTATCCATTTCACTTGCCTTGGCAATGTAAACATATGTTTCCCGTGCCTGTAAAGCCCCTTGAATTGAATTAAATTGAGAGAGAGAGAGGGATAGAAGAGGTGAGCAGATGTGTCTAGAAAGCAGGATGGTACAGTGACAGAGAGAGAAAAGAGGGTGAGAGGACCTAGAGGCGCGGAAAGAGATGGACATATGAGGAGGAGGAAAGGTGACTGAAGAGAGCGAGATGGGGTGGAAGAGGGAGTGATTGAGGGATGATCAGAAAGGTTCTCCTGTCCTTGCTCCTCCCCTCTCTCTGATGTGATTGTGGTGTGGAGAGTTTAACCCTTTATGTGCAGACTCATTACAGCAACCCACTGCGCACAGACGTCAGTTCAACATCTAGTTTTGATTTCCATTTGGTTGAGTTGTCAACTGATGTGAATTCGAAATTCAAACCAACCAACAGATTCACCATGTCATTTGATTTAAGTTAAACGTTTGGTTTGAAAAATACAAAATTCCAATTACGTTGATGACTTTTTGCAAATCCAATCAATCCAAGTTTTCCAAGTTGATTCAATGTCGTCACATTGAATTATTTGGTTGAAATTACGTGGGAACAATGTTGATTCAACCAGTTTTTTGCCCAGTGGGAAGACCCATCTTAAATTGGAGATAGGAGAATTATGTTACTGTTAAACATTCCGATTAGTTTGATCCTTCCAGCTAAAAGTCCCAATACCACATATCACTTTGCGTTTGTTTTTGGGGATACATACATTTTTTTACCTGACATTCCCCTTTTAGAATTCTCTGATACAGAGCAGAATTCATGGTTCCTTCAATGACGGCAAGTCACTGAGGCAGCAAAGCATCCCCAAACCATCACACTGCTACTATGAGGTTCGTACTGTGGAATACAGTGTTTGGTTTTCGCCGTACATAACGGGACCCATTTCTCCAAGAAGTCGACTCAAGTTTGCCAAAAAGCATCTGGAAGGACTTAGATGAGCGTCAAGACTCTTTGAAGAATGTTCTATGGATGACATAGGACTCCGGAGCGGTGGAAACGTGTTCTCTGGAGTGATGAATCACGCTTCGCCATCTGACAGTACGACGGACAAATTTGGGTTTGACGGATGGCAGGAAAACGTTACCTGCCCAAATGCATAGTGCCAACTGTAAAGTTTGGTAGAGGAGGAATAATGGTCTCTGGCTTTTTTTCATGATTCGGGCTAGGCCCCTTAGTTCCAGTGAAGGGAAATCTTAATGCTACAGCATACAATGACATTCTAGACGATTCTGTGCTTCCAACTTTGGGGAAGGCACTTTACTGTTTCAGCATGACAATGCCCCATACACAAAGCGAGGTCCATACAGAAATGGTTTGTCAAGATCGGTGTGGAAGAACTTGACTGGCCTGCACAGAGCCCTGACCTCAACCCCATCGAATACGTTTGGAATGAATTGGATAGCCGACTGCGACCCAGGCCTAATCGCCCAAAATCAGTGCCCGACCTCACTAATACTCTTACGGCTGAATGGAATCAAGTCCCCGCAGCAATGTTCCAACATCTAGTGGAAAGCCTTCCCAGAAGAGGGGAGGCTGTTGTAGCAGCAAAGGGGGGACCACTTCCTTATTAATCTCCATGATTTTGGAATGAGATGTTCGACGAGCAGGTGTCTACATACTTTTAGTCGTGTATATGAGTTTTTGTCAAATGTAATTCAAATTGAGAAAATTAAAGTCACATTTTTTTAAATCCACTTTTACATAAAGACCATTTAGATACAATATAATCAATCTACATTAGATTTGTGGGAATATGTTTAAGTCATGATTAATACTGACTGACAGTGGATGTGTAATTCATTACTTTCTCTCTCTTTTCTCTCTTCTCTCTCTTTCCTCTCTCTCTCTCTTCTTTCTTCTCCATCTTTCTCCTCTCTCTCTTTCCCTCTTCTTTCTTCCCTCTCTTTCCTCTCTCTCTCTCTCTCTCTCTTTCCCCTCTCTCTCTCTCTCTCTCTCTCTCTCTCTCACTCTCTCTCTTTCTCTCTCAGTCCAGGGTGGTGGCCTGTATGACGGCCACTCTGAGTCAGATGGATGACAGCCACTACTCCAGCTACCTAGAGACCTTCTCAGGCACCACCGACCTAGTGGTGAGACGTCACACATGCACGCACACATATACACACACACACACACACACACACAAATGTACACAAGCATGCACACATACACACACACACACCCACACAAGCACGCATGAATGCCTGCATAAATCCACACATCCACACTCACACACTCTCTGTGTTGTTGCAGGACTTCCTGATGGAGACGTTCCTACTGTTCAAGGAACTGATTGGGAAGCACGTCTATCCCTCGGACTGGATGGCCATGATCATGGTGCAGAACAGGTACTACACACACACACATACACACACACACACACACACACACACACACACACACACACACACACACACACACACACACACACACACACACACACACACACACACACACACACACACATACACACACACACACACACACACACACACACACACACACACACACACACACGAGATGTAGTCTCACCAGATGTAGTCTCACAAATCTGACTTATTTCTGACAATGGTAACATTGTGATTATGGTGCAGAACAGAGACTGTACAAACAGCTGTAGTGTAGAGGAGCAATATAGCGTAGTAGCTGGAGACACAGCTAAGGAGCACGAAGCAGATGGATAATGAACATCAAAACAAAATAATAAGAACATTCTCACACTCTAGTGTACTCTGATTTGTATTGCTGCGGTGTTAGGAAGATATTTGGTGTTTCAGTACAAAGAGTGCCATTTTCTGACTCAAATGACCAAGTAGCTGGGTACAGACTAGTGCTCTCGCATGCTGGCTCAAGTTGATGCAATCAAGTAGCGGTAGGTCAATGGTAATCAAGTCAAATCAAATGCATTTGTCACATGTGCTAAATAGAACAGTTATAGTAGACTTTACCGTGAAATGCTGACTTACTACGAGCCCTTTCCCAATAATGCATTTAAAAAGTAAGAAAATTAGCAACAATTTTTTTTTAATAGTTACACAATAAAAAACAATAACAAGGCTGTATACAAGGAGTACCGGTACCGAGTCAATGTGCAGGGGTATGAGGTAGTATGTACATGGGTATTAGTTGAGGTAGTATGTACATGGGTATTAGTTGAGGTAGTATGTACATGGGTATTAGTTGAGGTAGTATGTAGATGGGTATTAGTTGAGGTAGTATGTACATGGGTATTAGTTGAGGTAGTATGTACATGGGTATTAGTTGAGGTAGTATGTACATGGGTATTAGTTGAGGTAGTATGTACATGGGTATTAGTTGAGGTAGTATGTACATGGGTATTAGTTGAGGTAGTATGTACATGGGTATTAGTTGAGGTAGTATGTAGATGGGTATTAGTTGAGGTAGTATGTACATGGGTATTAGTTGAGGTAGTATGTACATGGGTATTAGTTGAGGTAGTATGTACATGGGTATTAGTTGAGGTAGTATGTACATGGGTATTAGTTGAGGTAGTATGTACATGGGTATTAGTTGAGGTAGTATGTACATGGGTATTAGTTGAGGTAGTATGTACATGTAGTTATGGGTAAAAGTGAGTGTGTATGTGTGTGCATGTGTGTGTCTGTGGTGTCAATATGCATGCGCGTGTATGTGTGTTTTTTTTGTGTGTGAGTGTACAGTATGTGGTGTGTGTGTGTGTGTGTGTGTGTGTGTGTGTGTGTGTGTGTGTGTGTGTGTGTGTGTGTGTGTGTGTGTGTGTGTGGGTAGAGTCCAGTGAGTGTATATAGAGTCAGTGTATGAGAGCCAGTGCAAAAAAAGGATCAATGCAAATAGTAATTTGATTAACTGTTCAGCAGTCTTATGACTTGGGGCTAAAAGCTGTTCTGGAAGCCTTTTGGTCCCAGACTTGGCGTTCTGGTACCGCTTGCCGTGCGGTTGCAGAGTGTACAGTCTATGGCTTGAATGGCTGGAGGTCCTGGATGGCAGGGCCATCCACACCACCCTCTGTAGCGCCTTGTGGTTGGATGCCAAGCAGTTGCCATACCAAGAGGTGATGCAGCCAGTCAATCTTTTCAGCCTCCTTATGGGGAAGAGGCGTTATCGTGCCTTCTTCACGACTGTGTTGGTGTGTGTGGACCATGTGAATTGCTTAGTGATGTGGACACCGAGGAACTTGAAGCTCACGACCAGCTCCACTACAGCCCCGTCGATGTGGTAGGGGGTGAGCTCGGCCCTTCTTTTCCTGTAGTCCATGATCAGCTCCTTTGTTTTGCTGACGTTGAGGGAAAAGTTGGTATCACTGACCTCCTCCCTATAGGCTGTTTCATCGTCGACGGTTATCAGGCCTACCACCGTCATGTCATCAGTAAACTTAATGATGGTGTGGCAGTCGTGGTTGATCAGGGAGTACAGGAGGGGACTAAACACACAACCCTGAGGGCCCCCCGTGTTGAGTGTCAGCATGGCGGATGTGTTGTTGCCTACCCTCACCACCTGGGGGCGGCACGTCAGAAAGTCCAGGATCTAGTTGCAGAGCGAGGTGTTTAGTCCCAGGATGGGCACTATGCTGTTGAATGCTGAGCTGTAGTCAATGAACAACAGTCTCACATAGTTGGGAGAGGGCAGAACTGGGATTTACATCCTAAATCCCAGTTCAGATACACAAGATGAGACACAACGGTCATAAGGAGTTTTAGAACAAAGTTAGTTTGATCTGAACAGTCTAGTTTTAGAACATCTCATGTCGTCAACTGGAGTTTCCAAGATTCGGCATGTGAAACCTTTAGCTAAGGTCTTGTGACGAGACGGACCCATTTAGCCAGAGACCGTTATGCTAGTGTTCCGTGTTCAGCCAAGCAGCTAGTTAGCTAGCCAAGAAGAGAGCTACTGTAGCTAGCTATTTTGCTGCACAGTCACAAAGTGTACCCTGTTTCTGGTGCATGTATTTCATGACAATCGTTTGCTGCAACACGTTGCTACGAGTAGTGGCAGCTTTGTTTCAAAGTTTCATCACGTCAATGTTAAGATTCCCCGTTACCGTGGAAACTGTCTCAATCGCATGCCTAGTCTCCTTGATCTAAATGCCTTGTCTTTAGTCAGCTGTTGTACAACACAACATTCTAAAACTGGCTAGTTTTATCTTGTCTTGGCTCGTGTCGGCTGTTGTATCTGAACTGGAGGCCGACGTTGTCTCATTAACAACAGGGGTCGCTGGGCCAACGTTTTAAGATATTTACTCCAAAAAGTAAAAAAAATGCAACTGATATTCCATTCTGTTACATTAGGTCCACAGTGAGCAGATGTGTTGTTGCTGTGGACTGTAGCTTCTACAGGATTTGTCATGTCCCTAGGCTGTAAGGGACTGTTTATCCTATGAGACCAGACAAGGCCTTAGATAACACAAGATGATACTAGCCCTGAGATACTTAGGTGGGGGGGGGAGACAGAGAGATTTCCACAGGCCAAGGATATCCGATAGCACAGTGCAGAGAGAGAGGGCGAGAGAGAGAGAGAGATAAAGAGAAGGTGGGAGAGAGCGGACAAGAGAAAGAGATAGATGGAGAGAGAGAAGATAAGGATGAGTGGACACGGATTAATAAGGGAAGGATGAAGAGATAGAGTGTTTCCTAGAGAGAAACGATAGAGAGGTCTGATGGAGGGAGCAATCAGTTCTTTTACAGGATCAAAAAGATAGCCTTTCTCTTTCAAGCACAATCTAAGGGAAGATAGTCAACTAGTTTACTTGAACTTTTTAAACTTAGATAAATTTAAATATGGTAAAGTTGTTTAGTCCCTTTACATAACAATTTGAATTATTTTAATAATTACTCATGTATTATCAGTACCTGCTTCAGCTGTTTGGATATCCCATATATATGGATATCCATATAGCTTGGATACTGTGTCAATATTGTATTATTGATATCATTTACATTAATATTTCGTATCAGGTCCAATTGATATAGATATCAGATGGCATGAATACTGATAACATATCAATACAGTTAACATGTATTGTTGATATCATGTCAATGTCAGTACTGATACAGTATATAGGTAGAGATAGATATCATGCTGTCATCTCATAAATTGTACGCTGTGTCTCTGTCAGGGTGTTCCTCAGAGCCATCAACACCTACGCTGACACCATGAACCTCAAATTCCTCAACAACAATGACTTTGAAGTGCAGGTCAGTGTGTGTATGCGTGTGTTTTTGTGTTTGTATGTGTGAAAATTATGAAAATGAACACTCCACACTCATTCTCTCATTCTCTCATTCTCTCTCTCTCTCTCTCTCACACACACACACACACACACATTCTCATTATTTGTATCCCTCTCCTCTCTCTCTTTCTTTCTGTAGTTGTGGAATAATTACTTCCATTTGGCTGTTGCTTTCATTACCCAAGAGTCATTGCAACTGCAGCACTTCTCTCCAACCAAGAGGAACAAGATCCTGGCAAAGTGAATTCAATTTAAACAATTTCTCTTTTGCTTCTCCTCTGGCAATATTAACGAGTAATGTACAAAAACAAAGCTGATTTATTTTTATCTTCAGGTATGGAGACATGAGGAGACTTATCGGTTTTGCCATACGGGACATGTGGTACAAACTGGGTAAGTGTGTGTGCGTGTGTGTGTTTGCGTGCGAATGTATGCATGTGGGTGTTATATACTCTGAGACTGTTTGTGTGTGTGTGTGTGTGTGCGTGCGTGCGTGTGTGTGTGTGTGTGTGTGTGTAGGTGGGAATAAGATCTGTTTTATCCCTGGGATGGTGGGTCCTATCCTGGAGATGACTCTGATTCCTGAGGAAGAGCTGAGACGAGCCACCATCCCCATCTTCTTCGACATGATGCAGTGTGAACACAAACTCTCCTCGCACTTCCAAAAGGTGTGACAGTGGCACACACACACACAACCACACACGCATGCGTGCACACACACCCAGGCTTTTACAGCTTCCGAGAGGCTTACCCATTCTCTATCGCTTCTCTCCCTCTGTCTGTCTGTAGTTTGAAAACGAGATCATTCTGAAGCTGGATCATGAGGTGGAGGGAGGAGGAGGAGATGAGAGATACATGGAGCTACTGGAAACCATGTGGGGGCCTTTAATCAATATCAATATCACAGGCAATATCTGTAATCTTATACTCTATCAAACACTCATGCTTTCTGGCTTGTGTGTGTGTGTGTGTGTGTGTGTGTGTGTGTGTGTGTGTGTGTGTGTGTGTGTGTGTGTGTGTGTGTGGGTGTGTGTGTGTGTGTGTGTGTGTGTGTGTGTGTGTTTGTCAGACTGTTGGAGTGTGCTGTGGATCATCCCTTGTTAAGGCCAGATGTCGAGCACTTCGTTGACTTGGTGAAGGGACTCCTGGTGCGTCTCCTTGACTACCGCACGGTGATGAGCGACGACAGCCGCAACAACCGCATGAGCTGCACCGTCAATCTCCTGGTACGCCCCGCCCACGACAGGAAGATCCACATTGGGCAGAATGCTACATCTTTCATCAGCATAACTGGTTTCGCAACGATTAGCACGTTGTTGCGTCAACTGCTGTACACACACCTTCATGTTTCATGTGTCATCAGCCTGTCCCGCCTCACGCAAATCAACCTCGACTTGCAGTTTCACTTTCAGCACAATACTACACCCTTCTCCCCAACAATAAACCAATCTGTTGATCTATATATCATCTGACAATCATTCCATGCCAATCAACAGTGCCTGCCATGTAGCCGTTACCATGGCATCACTAGCCACTAAATAACATCCAACTAATTATGACCACATTCTAATACATTCTGAAAATATTAATACATTGGAACCTTCGTATTCAACAACATCCAGTAACAACATTTGTTAGACTAGATATAATATCCCAGATCAATAAAAGATAAGATGGGTCTCAGAAGCATTACTAGCCTGTCGTTGTTGTGTTACTGTATTATACTGTGACACTATAGCAGTCACACATGGCTGTCTGTCTGTCAGTAACACAGCTGTAAAGCACAGTTAGGCCTTTTCAGCACCCCTATGGCTATGTATTAGCCATTCCTTTTCATTACGTGCTGTTTTGAGAGCTAAATATCCTTACCTCAGGCTAACTAACATTAGCATGCTATGCTAAATGCAAGCTAATCATCTTTACCTCAGGCTAACTTACATTAGCATGCTATGCAATATGCAAGCTAATCATCCTTACCTCAGGCTACCTGACATTAGCATGCAATGCAATATGCAAGCTAATCATCCCTACCTCAGGCTAACGACGTTAGCATGCTATGCAATATGCAAGCTAATCATCGCTACCTCAGGCTAGCATGCTTTCGCTAACACACAGATCCCAGGGCTGCATCTGGATCACTCAGACATGCATGCTAGCTGCGCACATCATTAGCTTATGCTACTGACTCTAAATGATGAATGATCTTTCTGCAGAGTTTGATCCTTTATATAGCCCTTCAGACATCAGTGGGATGCAGAGATTATCGGAGTGTTTTAGATGGGGACGTATGCTGGAGATGTGTGTGTTCTGCCTTGAGTGGTTTTCTCAGTCAGTGAGCACCAGAGAAGAAACGTGGTGTGTGTGTGCGTGAGTCGTGTGTGTGTGTGCTGTTGATGAAACACACACACACACACACACCCCCTCTCTGTTTATCCCTACACACATATCCATGCTAACAAGCAAAGTCTCACACTCCTCTCCGTTGTTTTTGCAGAATTTCTACAAGGACATCAACCGTGAAGGGATGTACATCAGGTGACACTTTATGCAACAATAACATGTTGTCATTTCAATTGTAAATATGTTTCATAACTCTAGTTACACAACCACTCTACTTTCATATATATTTCAAACGTTAGAGAGTTTGGGTATAGTGTTTCTGTATATGTATGACTATCTGTGGTGTTGGACTGGGTAGGCTACATGAGCTGGTTAGACTGTGTATAACAGTGGATTACTCACTGGGTGAGGGCGAGAATGTGACCGTGTGTGTGTGTGTGTGTGTGTGTGTGTGTGTGTGTGTGTGTGTGTGTGTGTGTGTGTGTGTGTGTGTGTCTGTGTGTGTGTGTGTGTGCGCGTGTGTGTGTGCGTGCGCGTGTGTCTGTGTGTGTGTGCGTATGTGTGTGTATAATCTGACAAGGGATTATCTCAATCCTGCTGAATTAATGTCAAAATCCAGAGGATCAGGCCCTCCACTCACAGCAACATGTGCACTCATTTTAGGAGAGAGAGAGAGGGATGGAGAGAGAGGGAGGGATGGAGAGAGGGAGAGAGGGAGAGAGAGAGGGAGAGACTGAGTGGGAGAGAGAGAAAGAGGGGGAGGAGAGAGAGGGAGGGGGGAGGGAGTGAGTGAGTGAGTGAGTGAGTGAGTGAGAGAGAGGGAGAGAGTGAGAGAGAGGGAGCTAGAAAGATAGAGAAAGAGAGAGAGAGATAGAGAAAGATGGAAATAGGGAGTGTGAGGGGTATTGAACTGAAAGAGGGATGGAGGGACAGTGAGGGGAGATGGGAGAGATTGAGAGAAAGTGAAGGACAGAGAGACAGAACGTGAGAGGAGAGAGGTTAATCAAACAACTAAAAGAGGAGATGATAAAGAGGAAGGCGTATTCCAAAGGGAGGAATGTACTGTGTATTCGGAAAGTATTCAGACCCCTTCCCTTTTAAACATTTTGTTTACATTACAGCCTTATTATAAAATTGATTGAATACATTTTTTTCCTGATCAATCTACACACAGTACCCCATAATGACAAAGTCAAAACAGGTTTTTAGAATTTTTTGCAAATGTATAAAAAAACTAATGTATACAAAACCAAACCTTATTTAAGTATTCAGACCCTTTGCTATAAGACTTGAAATTGAGGTCAGGTGCATCCTGTTTCCATTGATCATCCTTGAGATGTATCCACAGCTTGATTGGAGTCCATCTGTGGTCAATTCAGTTGATTGGACATGATTTGGAAAGGCACACACCTGTCTATATAGGGTCCCACAGTTTGCAATGCATGTCAGAGCAAAAACCAAGCCATGAGGTCGAAGAAATTGTCCGTAGAGGTCCAACACAGGATTGTGTCGAGGCACAGATCTGGGGAAGGGTACCAAAAAATGTCTGCAGTATTGAAGGTCCCCAAGAACACAGTGGCCTCCATCATTCTTAAATGGAAGAAGTTTGGAACCACCAAGACTCTTCCTAGAGCTGGCCACCCTGCCAAACCAAGCAATCTGAGGAGAAGGGCCTTGGTCAGGGAGGTGACCAAGAACCCGATATGGTAGAGTGGCCAGATGGAAGACACTGGAAGACACTCCTCAGTAAAAGGTACATGACAACCCGCTTGGAGTTTGCCAAAAGGCACCTAAAGACTCTCAGACCATGACAAACAAGATTCTCTGCTCTGATGAAACCAAGATTGAACTCTTTGGCATGAAGGCCAAAGAGGATGAAACCTGTCATCATCCCTATGGTGAAGCAAATTGGTGGTAGAATCAAGCTGTGGGAATGTTTTTCCGTGACTAGTTAATCTGACTAGTCAGGATAGAGGGAAAGATTAACAGAGCAAAGTACAGCGAGATCCTTGATGAAAACCTGCTCCAGAGCGCTCAATACCTCAGACTGGGGGCGAAGGTTCACCTTCCAACAGGACAACGAACCTAAGCACACAGCCAAAACAATGCAGGAGTGGCTTCGGGAAGTCTCTGAATGTCCTTGAGTGGCCCAGCCAGAGCCCAGACTTGAACCCCGATCAAACATCTCTGGAGAGACCAAAAAATGTCGGTTCAGCGACGCTCCCCATCCAACCTGACAGAGCTTGAGAGGATGGCAGAGAAGAATGGAAGAAACTTCCTAAATACAGTTGTGCCAAGCTTGTATCACCATACCCAAGAAGATTCAAGGCTGTAAACACTGCCAAAGGTGCTTAAACAAAGTACTGAGTAAAGTGCCTGAATACTTACAGTGGGGAGAACAAGTATTTGATACACTGCTGATTTTGCAAGTTTTCCTACTTACAAAGCATGTAGAGGTCTGTAATTTTTATCATAGGTACACTTCAACTGTGAGAGACGGAATCTAAAACAAAAATCCAGAAAATCACATTGTATGATTTGTAAGTGATTAATTTGCATTTTATTGCATGACATAAGTATTTGATACAACAGAAAAGCAGAACTTAATATTTGGGACAGAAACCTTTGTTTGCAATTACAGAGATCATACGCTTCCTGTAGTTCTTGACCAGGTTTGCACACACTGCAGCAGGGATTTTGTCCCACTCCTCCAAACAGACCTTTAGGTTTCGGGGCTGTTGCTGGGCAATACGGACTTTCAGCTCCCTCCAAAGATTTTCTATTGGGTTCAGGTCTGGAGACTGGCTAGGCCACTCCACGACCTTGAGATGCTTCTTACGGAGCCACTCCTTAGTTGCCCTGGCTGTGTGTTTTGGGTCGTTGTCATGCTGAAATACCCAGCCACGACCCATCTTCAATGCTCTTACTGAGGGAAGGAGGTTGTTGGCCAAGATCTCGCGATACATGGCCCCATCCATCCTCCCCTCAATACGGTGCAGTCGTCCTGTCCACTTTGCAGAAAAGCATCCCCAAAGAATGATGTTTCCACCTCCATGCTTCACGGTTGGGATAGTGTTCTTAGGGTTGTACTCATCCTTCTTCTTCCTCTAAACATGGCGAGCGGAGTTTAGACCAAAATGCTCTATTTTTGTCTCATCAGACCACATGACCTTCTCCCATTCCTCCTCTGGATCATCCAGATGGTCATTGGCAAACTTCAGACGGGCCTGGACATGCGCTGGCTTGAGCAGGGGGACCTTGCGTGCGCTGCAGGATTTTAATCCATGACGGCGTAGTGTGTTACTAATGGTTTTCTTTGAGACTGTGGTCCCAGCTCTCTTCAGGTCATTGACCAGGTCCTGCCGTGTAGTTCTGGGCTGATCCCTCACCTTCCTCATGATCATTGCAACCCCACGAGGTGAGATCTTGCATGGAGCCCCAGACCGAGGGTGATTGACCGTCATCTTGAACTTCTTCCATTTTCTAATAATTGCTCCAACAGTTGTTGCCTTCTCACACTGCTTGCCTATTGTCCTGTAGCCCATCCCAGCCTTGTGCAGGTCTACAATTTTATCCCTGATGTCCTTACACAGCTCTCTGGTCTTGGCCATTGTGGAGAGGTTGGAGTCTGTTTGATTGAGTGTGTGGACAGGTGTCTTTTATACAGGTAACGAGTTCAAACAGGTGCAGTTAATACAGGTAATGAGTGGAGAACAGGAGGTCTTCTTAAAGAAAAACTAACAGGTCTGTGAGAGCCGGAATTCTTACTAGTTGGTAGGTGATCAAATACTTATGTCATGCAACAAAATGCAAATTAATTACTTAAAAATCATACAATGTGATTTTCTGGATTTTTGTTTTAGATTCCGTCTCTCATAGTTGAAGTGTACCTATGATAAAAATGACTGACCTCTACATGCTTTGTAAGTAGGAAAACCTGCAAAATCGGCAGTGTATCAAATACTTGTTCCCCCCACTGTATGTATATGTGAGGGGGGGTATAAATTAGCAAAAATCTCTAAAAACCTGCTTTTGCTTTTTCATTATGGGGTATTGTGTGTAGATGGGTCAGGGAAGAAACCATTTAATCCATATTTGAATAAGGCTGTAATGTAACAAAATGTGGAAAAATTCAAGGGGTCTGAATTCTTTCTGAATGCACTGTATTAAACAGATGTAGGAGGAAATGAAAGTTAAGCTAGTGAAAGATACACTGCTTTTCTCTGTTGGAAACCTAGAATGTTAAAAACCCTTAAAATGTCACATTTGACAGAATCTGAAAAAGGTACCAATATATCTGCTGAGAATGGGTGACAGGGAGGGTTAGAAATAACAGAGGGAGACGGAGAGACAGAGAGAGAGAGAGACACACACACACAGAGAGACCCAGAGAAAGACACAGAGAGAGAGACAGAGAGAGACACATAGAGAGACACAGAGAGAGACACATAGAGAGACACATAGAGAGAGACAGAGAGAGACACAGAGAGAGACACAGAGAGAGACAAAGAGGGAAACACAAAGAGAGACATAGAAAGACACAGAGAGAGACACATAGAAAGACACAGAGAGAGACAGAGACACAGAGAGAGACACAGAGAGACACAGAGAGAGACACAGAGAGAGACACAGAGAGACACAGAAAGAGACACATAGAAAGACACAGAGAGACACAGAGAGAGACACAGAGAGACACAGAGAGACACAGAGAGAGACACAGAGAGACACAGAAAGAGACACATAGAAAGACACAGAGAGACAGAGAGAAGAGGAAGAGGAAAAGAGAGGGCAGAGAGAACACAGAAAAAAAGGAAGATAAATAGAAAGAGAGAGAGAGGTGAAAGGGAGACCTAGGGTTGAGGCAAGCTGCATAGCAAGGGCAGACTCATGTTTTTTTGTCCCTGAGGACACAATAAAGTTCTGCCCACTAAGTTCCACAGTGTTCACGTCAGACTGTGATGTGTACAGGTCAAGCCATCACGATCACGTAACAGATTGGCTACGTTTATCACAGAATGTTGGTCCGGTCACTGAGTTGTCTAGGCAACAGTGACATCTAGTGGACAATGGTATGCATTACAGTTTGATGTGTATTAACCTGTGTGTGTGTGTGTGTGTGTGTGTGTGTGTGTGTGTGTGTGTGTGTGTGTGTGTGTGTGTGTGTGTGTGTGTGTGTGTGTGTGTGTGTGTGTGTGTGTGTGTGTTACAGATACCTCTACAAGCTGAGAGACCTTCACATGGCTGTGGAAAACTACACAGAGGCTGCATACACCCTGTTGCTTCACTCTCGCCTGCTCAAGGTACACAAAAACAGACACGCGCGTGCACACACCCACCCACCCACCCACACACACACACGCACGAACACACACACGCATTGACATTCACTTGTAATTTTATTTGGTCCTCTGAGCACAAAAAAAGGACTGTAAAGGACAGAAAGGACTGTAAAATCACCAAGAACGTAGCTTAAAGTGACATTTAATTTAGGAAATCAATTACCAGGTATCCCCACGCATTAATATAGAGGCATATGTTAATGTATCCCAGTGTAATCAAGGTTTAAATGATTCGGTTTTAGTCAAATACTACAGTGGTTCATCCTTTAAAAGTTTTGAGCTTATGCCGCCGCGACCGTTTGTGGTAGATGGTGGCATATTGTGATAAATTGCGTCATTCTGGCAACAATTGTCTTTTCTACTGTGTCATTGACTTGTTTATTGTGTTATTGGCTTGTTTATTGTTTACTCCATGTGTAACTCTGTGTTGTTGTCTGTGTCACACTGCTTTGCTTTATCTTGGCCAGGTCGCAGTTGTAAATGAGAACTTGTTCTCAACCGGCCTACCTGGTTAAATAAAGGTGAAATAAAAATAAAATAAAAAAAACTTAAACAACGTGCCATGGAATTCAGCGGCACCCTGCAAGCTGTGCTGCAGTACACCGCAGCTTTTGAAGGAAGAACCACTGTATATCTGTTTGAGCTTCTTGCGGTCAATTTGCAGTCTACAAATTATTTATAGAACTATGCTCCGACCCTCTGACCATCCACTCAAGAAAAAAAACATCCTGTGGCTGAATGTAATTGGGGACCCTTGTCCTGTAGCCTTCACAATCCTGTTTATTGCATGTCCTTCCGCTCTGATTGTTTAATCTCTGCCCCCTCTCTTTCTCTGTCTCTCCCCCCTCCATCCCTCCCTAAATCCCTCCTACGTCTCCCTCTCCCCTTCCCCTCTCAGTGGTCAGAGGACCAGTGCAGTCCCCAGTTTGAGGTGCGTAGCTGTCAGACCCAGCGCCAGCAGAAGGAGAATCTCTATGAAACCATCATCGGGTACTTCGACAAGGGCAAGGTCAGAAGCAGAGTCGGCTATCTTGATTCTGTGTAGTGTCTTTGCTGGATAGAAAGATGTATTGAAGTTGGACAGAGTCTCTGTGCTCTCTGTTGCGGAGTCGGTGATCTTGATATATTACGTACTCTCTGCTCTCTGTAGAAGTGTTGGAGTTGGTTATTTTGTAGAACCTCTCTTCTCTCCATGGGTGTATTGGTAATCATTCATCTCTCTGTGTTGTGTAGATGTGGGAGGAAGCTATAACTCTGTGTAAGGAGCTGGCTGACCAGTACGAGATGGAAGTGTTTGAATACGAGCTGCTCAGCCAGAGTCTGGTAAGACACACACAACACACTGTTGCGTCCTATTCCATATATGAACATGTTCTGTCTGCAAGCTGCCTTCATTAGCGTTTCTTCTTGATTTCTAACACCCTTCACAGGGACCCCTGAGAACTTTCCTCTACTCCTCTCACTTTCTCTCGACTCCTCCTCTCCTTCATCCCGAAAGTACATCACATTTGGAGTGACTGTTCAATGCGCTCCTCTCCTCCGCTTCTCCTCTCGTCGTTTTTCTCCTCTCTCGCCTCCCAAGAGTCTCACTCTCTCAAACTAAAAATAGCATGTATAGTATTTCTCCATCCGTCCCCTTTGTCGCCTGAGAGACAGTCTTCTCTGCTCCTCTGAAATGTATCGTTGTGCAATAAATATGATAGATTCTGCCCTTGGATTTTGTCCTTTTATCTTTTGTCCTGTATTTCAGCGTTGAAAAACAAGACTCTGCAGGGTGTGTCATTTGTCTTGTTGTAGCTTTATCCTATCTCTATCTTCATCTGTCTGTCTGTTTCTCCTCCCACACACTCTCTGTCTGTCTGTTTCTCCCACACACTCTCTGTCTGCCTGTTTCTCCCACACACTCTCTGTCTGTCTGTTTCTCCCACACACTCTCTGTCTGCCTGTTTCTCCCACACACTCTCTGTCTGCCTGTTTCTCCTCCCACACACTCTCTGTCTGTCTGTTTCTCCCACACACTCTATGTCTGTCTCTTTCTCCCACACACTCTCTGTCTGCCTGTTTCTCCCACACACTCTCTGTCTGTCTGTTTCTCCCATACACTCTCTGTCTGTCTGTTTCTCCCACACACTCTATGTCTGTCTCTTTCTCCCACACACTCTCTGTCTGTCTGTTTCTACCACACACTCTCTGTCTGTCTGTTTCTCCCACACACTCTCTGTCTGTCTGTTTCTCCCACACACTCTCTGTCTGCCTGTTTCTCCCACACACTCTCTGTCTGCCTGTTTCTCCCATACACTCTCTGTCTGTCTGTTTCTCCCACACACTCTATGTCTGTCTCTTTCTCCCACACACTCTCTGTCTGCCTGTTTCTCCCACACACTCTCTGTCTGTCTGTTTCTCCCACACACTCTCTGTCTGTCTCTTTCTCCCACACACTCTCTGTCTGCCTGTTTCTCCCACACACTCTCTGTCTGCCTGTTTCTCCCACACACTCTCTGTCTGTCTGTTTCTCCCACACACTCTCTGTCTGTCTGTTTCTCCCATACACTCTCTGTCTGCCTGTTTCTCCCACACACTCTCTGTCTGTCTGTTTCTCCCACACACTCTCTGTCTGTCTGTTTCTCCCATACACTCTCTGTCTGCCTGTTTCTCCCACACACTCTCTGTCTGCCTGTTTCTCCCACACACTCTCTGTCTGTCTGTTTCTCCCACACACTCTCTGTCTGTCTGTTTCTCCCACACACTCTCTGTCTGCCTGTTTCTCCCACACACTCTCTGTCTGCCTGTTTCTCCCACACACTCTCTGTCTGCCTGTTTCTCCCACACACTCTCTGTCTGCCTGTTTCTCCCACACACTCTCTGTCTGTCTGTTTCTCCCACACACTCTCTGTCTGTCTGTTTCTCCCATACACTCTCTGTCTGCCTGTTTCTCCCACACACTCTCTGTCTGCCTGTTTCTCCCACACACTCTCTGTCTGTCTGTTTCTCCCACACACTCTCTGTCTGTCTGTTTCTCCCACACACTCTCTGTCTGCCTGTTTCTCCCACACACTCTCTGTCTGCCTGTTTCTCCCACACACTCTCTGTCTGCCTGTTTCTCCCACACACTCTCTGTCTGCCTGTTTCTCCCACACACTCTCTGTCTGTCTGTTTCTCCCACACACTCTATGTCTGTCTCTTTCTCCCACACACTCACTGTCTGTCTCTTTCTCCCACACACTCTCTGTCTGTCTTTCTCTCTTCCCCTCTCCACCCTACCCCCTAACCCTCTCTCTCTCTCGCTCTCTCCCTAACCTTTCATCTCTCTCCCTCTCCTCTACCTCTCTACCCCCCCCCCTCTCTCTCTGCAGAAGCAGCAGGCTAGGTTCTATGAGAACATTATGACGATCCTGAGGCCCAAGCCAGACTACTTTGCTGTGGGCTACTACGGACAGGGTTACCCTCCCTTCCTCAGGGTATGTCTAAGCATCTGCCTAACCTTGTATTCACAATGTCTAGTTTTAGCTCCAAATGAAATGTGAAAGAGCTTCTATCTACATGATTTTGGGTTGGTCACTCATGGTTTATTGCACTTACTAAGTAAACAACAGATTGTCAATCCACAAGAGGAAGCAATATCAACATTTTAAAAAAGAAAAGAAAAAAAGAATGCAGTCTCATGTAGAGTTTATGACTGTTCATAACCGCCTTATGACTGTGTGTAACTGTTTATAACCTCAGAACAAGGTGTTTATCCACCGGGGGAAGGAGTACGAGCGTAGAGAAGACTTCCAGAACCAGTTGATGAGTCAGTTCCCCAGCGCTGTCCGTCTCAATATCACCACCATGCCTGGAGACGACGTCAGACTCTCCCCTTTGCAGTGTATCCTTATGTGCACACACAGACAATGTACACACACACACGCACACACATACACACAGAGGCGATTTTAGCATGTAAATCTTGGTGGGGCAACAAACAAAAAAAGAAATGTGGGATGGATGCCAGCCAAGCCACTACACAACACATCACTAAACAATACGTTTCTTGCACAATAACGGTGACAAACGGTGCCCACAAACTGTTAGCGTAACGATGTGCGCTGAGAGTCGGGAAGCAAGTTCAGGGAGTGAGTGTTTTTAATAAATAAACGTAACGTAATACAAAACAAGAAAACACAAACAACGCACAGACACAACACTGACAGGAACAATGACGCCTGGGGAAGGAACCAAAGGGAGTGACATATATAGGGAAGGTAATCAGGGAGGTGATGGAGTCCAGGTGAGTCTGAAGACGTGCAGGTGCGCGTAACGATGGTGACAGGTGTGCGCCATAACGAGAGACCTAGGCGCCGGAGAGGGAGCACACGTGACAGTTAGGGCCTACATCAAGCTGTCCCAACAGCAGTCTCAACATCTTACCACTGCTACACCTGGCTATCAGCGGAGCCTTGTCTGGCAGTGAAACACTTCATTCAGCCTTGTAGTGGCTTCCTTACCAATTGACCACAGCCACTGCCCAAGCCTGAAGCGGGGTTGTTTCGGACACATACAGTCCACATTCGAAGTTCCCAAACGGCAAAAACATTCAATGAGATCCAAGGATATGGTGCAACAAAAAGGTTTATTCTTCTTATATCTAACAAAAAATGATTCTCCAATCAACTTAGATCATAGATTACTTGACATATATATGCCTGTATGTCTGTATGTCTGTATGGTCAAAAGACTGTACAGCTCCCGCTTCTCGATAGGATCCCTCTTCCCCCGAAGGCCCAACTTTCTGCCTTTATCCTATCACTAACACACTTACCACAGTACAATGAATGGGCAAGAGGTGGAGCCAAAACTGAAGTTACACTAATAACAAAGGAATATGTCTCAATCAGGTAAAGATAAATCACAAAAGGTACGTACCTAATATTTCATCAAATACATTAATATTTCATACAAATATACAACGTCCCATATAGGACAAGAGTCCATTGATCTCAGTCTCAGAGTTGAAGTGTTCAAGTGTTCAACTTCCAAAAATGTCAAGAGTTTGACGTCCAAAAATGTAAGAGTACGACATCCAAGAATCAGTCAAAGATGGAGCACTGTGTGTGTGTGTGTGTGTGTGTGTGTGTGTGTGTGTGTGTGTGTGTGTGTGTGTGTGTGTGTGTGTGTGTGTGTGTGTGTGTGTGGTGTGTGTGTGTGTGTGTGTGTGTGTGTGTGTGCTCAACCAACCGCCTCCAGGAGCAGACAGAGTTTATTGATACGTCTCTGTAAGATATTGGTCTTGGTCTTAACCATGACACGACCTTTGGCCCCTGGAAAAGCCTCCACCACATGCCCCATTAGCCAAGAGTTCCTTGGGGCGGTGTCATCGACGATGACAACAAGAAGTTTCTCTTAGTTTTGTTCCACTTGTTCCGCTCCTGCATATGTAGAAGATACTCCCTTAGCCATCTTTTCCAGAAGAGGTCAGTGATATATTGTACTTGCTTCCATCGCCTTTGTGAGTATAGGTCTCCTCTCTGGAATAGTCCCGGTGGCAGGACTGGCTTCGCTTTCAGATGAAGCAGATGGTTCAGAGTCAGGAGTTCTAGATCATTAGGGTCATTTGTCACAGTTGTGATTGGTCTGTCGTTCGTGATCGCCTCAACTTCACACAAGGCCATCTGCAAAGCCTCATCCTCCAATACTTGCTCTTTAGGGACTGAATAGAGGATCTTTTTCACCAGTCCGATCAACCTCTTCCCATACACCCCCCCCCCCCCCCCCCATGGTGGGCTCCAGAGGGAGGGTTGAATAACCATGTCACTCCTTCCTTCAGTAATTCATTTTGAATCTTGTTGTGATCCAGCTCTTTCAGAGCTTCTCCTAGCTCTCTGTGTGTTCCAACAAAGTTGGTGCCATTGTCTGTTCTGATATTTGTTACTGGGCCCCTTTCGACAGATTAACCTGCACAGGGCATTGATGCAGGAATCAGTATCCAGATAACTAGCAACTTCTAGATGGACAGCTCAACTCACAAGGCAAGTAAAGATCACACCATACCGCTTCACACAAACGCGGCCTCGCTTCACCTCTATTGGGCCGAAGTAATCTATGCCCACATGGGTGAAAGGCGGCAAATCAGGTGACACCCAATCATGTGGAAGGTCGGCCATCTTCTGTTCTCCAGCTCTAGCTTGCATCCGCCTGCAGAAGACACACCTCTTAAGGATCTTCCTTGCTAAGGAGTTGCACAGGGTATCCAATATCGCTGGCGAAGTCTAGAAAGCATGTGACCTCTCCCAGAGTGGCCAACCTGCTCATGGATGTGGAGTAAGATCAGTCTGAAGATGTAGGAGTCTTTGGGCAGAATCAGTGGATTCTTTAGTTCCGTAGGCATAGCAGCTTTGCGTAACCTTCCTCCCACTCTCAGAATTCCATTGTCAACAATTGGATCAAGCTTAGAGATTGAGCCGGCTTCTCTTGGCACATTGTTTTCCTTTCACAACGAGTGCAATTTCTGGTTTAAAGTGCTGTTGTTGCTCAAATCGAATGACCTTTTCTGCTTCATCTAGGTCATCCACAGACAGACTTTCTTTTCCAAATGTCAGTTTGAACTTGTCAATTTGTATCTTCAGTGAGTTTTTAAACTCTGATCTGATCCTGGACCGGTTTGTGTGAGAACTTTCCTTTTCTGGCTTAACTTCTTGGGGCTATGTGGGACGCTAGCGTGCCACCCGTGGTGCACCCTATCAACAGCAGGTGCATTTCAAGAGCGGCAAATTTGAAACCAAATAAATGTCAAAATTCAAATTTTTCAAACATACAACTATCTTACACCCTTTGAAAGATAAACATCTCCTTAATCTAACCACGTTGTCCGATTTCAAAAAGGTTTTACGGCGAAAGCATAAAGTTAGATTATGTTAGGAGAGTACATTGACAATAGCTGTGTGTAATGTTTTGTCAATTCAAAGACGGGCGTCACCAAACCA
The DNA here is from genome assembly GCF_965601325.2 of Salmo salar. Lineage (NCBI taxonomy): Eukaryota > Metazoa > Chordata > Actinopteri > Salmoniformes > Salmonidae > Salmo > Salmo salar. Next base: position 38,956,932 of record NC_138295.1, on the reverse strand, counting down.
TAAAACCAGCTAAAATGATGCACTAACCTTTTACAATCTCCATCAGATGACACTCCTAGGACATTATGTTAGACAATGCATGCATTTTTAGTTCTATCAAGTTCATATTTATATCCAAAAACAGCGTTTTACTATGGCATTGATGTTGAGGAAATCGTTTCCCTCCAATAACCGGCAGTCAAGTCAGCACCACAAATTAAATAATTAAAATTAGAAAACATTGGTAAAATATTATATTGTCATTTAAAGAATTATAGATTTACATCTCTTGAACGCAATCAACTTGCCAGATTTAAAAATAACCTTACTGGGAAATCACACTTTGCAATAATCTGAGCACTGCGCCCAGAAAAATATGCTTTGCTATACAGACAAACGGCCATGTTGGAGAGATCTAAAATCGAAAATACTATGTAAATAATCCATTACCTTTGATTCTCTTCATCAGATGTCACTTCCAGGAATCCCAGGTCCATAACGAATGTAGTTTTGTTCAAAAAAGCTCATCATTTATATCCAAAAAGCTCCGTGTTGTTAGCACATGATCTAAGCCAGCCGGACTTCTCGTCATGAACGAGGGGAAAAAATATATTTACGTTCGTTCAAACATGTCAAACGTTGTATAGCATAAATCATTAGTGCCTTTTTTAACCAGAACATGAATAATATTCAAGGTGGACGAATGCATTCTCTTTTATAACGTATTGGAACGAGGGTACCCAACATGAACTCGCGCGCCAGAGTCTAATCGGCCATCACCGTTCCATGGCTCTTGTTCGGTCAGATCTCACAGTAAAAGACTCAAAACACTTTGTAAAGGCTGGTGACATCTAGTGGAAGCAATAGGAAGTGCCAAAACATTAATCAACCCCTGTGTGTTTCAATGGCATAGGCTTAAAGGTAATTCAACACATCAGGTATCCACTTCCTGTCAGAAAATGTCTCAGGGTTTTGCCTGCCAAATGAGTTCTGTTATACTCACAGACACCATTCAAACAGTTTTAGAAACTTTAGGGTGTTTTCTATCCATATATAATAAGTATATGCATATTCTAGTTACTGGGTAGGATTAGTAACCAGATGAAATCGGGTACGTTTTTTTATCCAGCCGTGAAAATACTGCCCCCTAGCCCCAACAGGTTAACTGTAGAAGAAGTCTCTTCAGTTTCAGCATCCAGGCAACTGCTTTCTTCAAGCTGTTCCATGTTGAATAGTACTCAATCAGTTTGCTGGTCGGACTCTTTTCTTCCACATTTGTACTGTTTACGATGACGTCTTTTCTCACCTCTGGATCATCCGGAGGGATGGGGTCAAGCTCCTCTGGGACTTTCTGTCATTGTGTTTCTGCTTTCTCCAGGAATTCTGGTCCTTTCTCTTTGAGTTCAGGTAAGTTTCAACATGTAACGCTCTTGAGGCATCATTGGCTGGGTTGTGTTTGGAGTTCAAATACCTCCACTGTTTCGCTTTCGATAGGTCACGGATCACAGCAACCCTATTAGCCACAAAGGTATGGAATCTCTTCGTATCGTTGCGGATGTATTTCAGCACAGACTGGCTGTCTGTCCAGAAAGTTGACTCCTCAAGTTTAATCTGAAGCTCCAACCTTAACATCCTGTCCACTCGCACCGCCAATGTTGCTGCAGCAAGTTTCAGTCTGGGGATCGTCATCTGCTTGAGTGGAGTCACCCTTGATTTCCCCAGTATGAATGCGGTGCGGACCTTTTCCATACCGTTTGTGAACCTAAGGTAACTTGCCGTTCCATAACCTTGTTCACTTGCGTCACCGAAGTGATGCAGCTGTGCGGTCTTGACTTGACCAAAGTTCTCAGGCATCATACACATGTCAATCTGGAATCTGGACAGCTGGTCCAGCTCTGAGAGCCATCTCTTCCATGAAATAGAGTGTTCTTCGGGGATGACTTCGTCCCATCCACACTTTAGCTTGCAGAGCTCTTGAGATACTGGGAGCATCAGAAGGGTAGGTGCCTGGTTTCAAGGTTTTTCAGAGTCGCAATCTGCCACTACAGGTATTGCAGTGGCAAAGCTGCTTCCCCTACTCTTGGACTTGAACTGCTGTTTAACTTCTTACGGATACGACGGACGGTAGCGTCCCACCTGGCCAACATCCAGTGAAATTGCAGAGCGCGAAATTCAAAAATACTAAATTCAAATATTTAACATTCTTGAAAATATATGTGTTATACATAAAAATAAAGCTTAACTTCTTGTTAATCCAGCCGCCGTGTCAGATTTCAAAAAGGCTTTACGCGAAAGCAAACCATGCGATTATCTGAGGACAGCGCCCAGCACACAAATGCATAACAAATCATTTTCAACCAGGGAGTTGTGACACGAAAGTCAGAAATAGCGATATAATATATGCCTTACCTTTGAAGAGCTTCTTCTGTTGGCACTCCAAAAGGTCCCATTTACATTACAAATGGTCCTTTTGTTCGATAAAGTCCTTTATATCCATAAAAACTCAGTTTAGCTGGCACGCTTCAGTCAATAATCCACTCGGTTTCCCTCCTTCAAAATGCATACAAAATTAATCCCAAACGTCACCAATACATTTATCCAAACAAGTCAATCAACGTTTATAATCAAACCTTAGGTACCCTCATATGCAAATAAACGATCAAAGTTAAGACAAAGAATCGTTATTGTCTTTACGGGAGATAAACAAAAAGAATGCGCTCTCTCGGCCATGCGCTTGGAAACACTTGGAAACACTACAGCCAAAATGGGAGCCACTTAGAAAAACTACAACTTCTCCCTCATTTTTCCAAAAACCAGCCTGAAACTCTTTCTAAAGACTGTTGGCATCTAGTGGAAGCCCTAGGAACTGCAATCAGCCATTGAAATCAGTGATATGCTGAATTTTTTTGTTTGTTGGGATGGTTTGTCCTCGGGGTTTCGCCTGCCATTTCAGTTCTGTTATACTCACAGACATTATTTTAACAGTTTTAGAAACTTTAGAGTGTTTTCTATCCGAATATACCAATTATATGCATATCTTAGCTTCTGGGCCTGAGTAGCAAGCAGTTTACTTTGGGCACGCTTTTCATCCGGGCGACAAAATACCGCCCCCTATCCCAAAGAAGTTAAAGTCTGCTGCTCTTTTGGTTTTTAAAAACCTTTTGGTTGGACAGGGGATCTTGAATATCTCCATACAACGGATCCTGCAATATTTTGGCCTGTTTTTCCATGAACGTCACCAGGTCACTGAACTGGGCCCTCAGGTGGCTTCTCTCGAAAATATCACATGCTGTAGACCTACGTTTTTCCCTTAGCTTGTAGGAAGTTTTGACATGATCAACTTTATGTTAGAGGGAAGATTAAGCTCTTCCATGTTCTGTAGGTCTTGCATAGCATTACAGCAACCTCTAAGATAGAGTGTATAGCCACCCAGTCTCTTTCCATCATCCGGTTTGATGTTTGTCCAGTTCCAAACCTTTTCCAGTGTTTACTTCATTGATTTCATTGCCAAAGTGTTCCTTTAACAACCTCTTAGCCTCTGCATAGCCTCTTCTGGCTTCCATATGCATACAACTGCGGACCAGATCCTTGGGCTAACCAGAGGTGTACTGTTCCAGGTAATAGAGCGTATCCTGGTGGCTGCTTGTCTTATCTTCTATGCCATGCTCAAATGCACGCATGAATGGCCTAAAGTTTAGAGAATCACCGTCAAACATAGGTATCTCCCTAACAGGGAGTGGGGCCAGTGTGTGCTGTAGTACAAGGAGGCCAGCAATTTCATTCTGCCTTTGCATGACAGTAGAGAGGTTATCATGGCTGTTATACCCACAGTGCTGATTCTGTGTTGATTGCTAGACCTTGCTGTTGACTGCTGGTTTATGGCTGTTTTCTGAATAGGTTTTGATGACTTTGTTGTTGGTTGTTGAAAGAAACGTTTTAATGGGGTCTTTGGAACTGCACCTAATGCAGCAAACTCAACAGGCGATGGTTCAGGTTCCTCATAGACCTCAGGTTCTTGGTTCTCAAAATATGAGTTCATTCCATCTTCTTGGCTTAGTAAGTGGACTGCCACGGCATGGGATTGAGAAGTGGACTCAACACTCTCCAGGACCTTCAGTCTGGCATTATATGCTGCCATGGCAATTCCAGTGCCAATTTTTCCATCCTAACATTCAGCTGAGCTTTCTGTTGTTCAAGTTGAGCTTTCTCCAGATCCAATGCATGCTTGTCCTGTAATGATGCTTGGCAAGCTAATAGAGCTGCTCGCTCAGCCTCAGCTTTTAGGCGTGCAGAGGACACTGAGGATGCAGCCTTAGAATACTTTGTTTTACTTGATATTTTTGACACATTAGAAATGCAGTCGTGTGGTTCAATGAGCGTTTGTGGCTCAACTTCAGCATTTTTCCATATTTCCACCTCTTTCAGGAAATGTTCTCATTGGTTGATAATAGTTAATGCTCTCATTTTCCTGTTCCTCTTCTGTGATTAGCTCTAGCACAGATTCATAAGCATTCTTAAAGTCATTGAGAACAGCATCAAATGCTTCAAGACCCTCATTCACAGTTTCAATGTTTCCTCCAGCAACAAGGATTTTTATTTCATTAATTTTGCATGCACACACTCCAAGTTTGTCTGCATAGAGTGAATTTAAATGCTCCTCTGCCCTCTCCAGTGGGGTTTTATTTGGGATTTAATCCGCCATCATTCACTTTTAATTCACACAGTTTACAATGACACAGTTGTTGGTTTGATTGTTAAACGCAATGCCCCTTTAGACCTCCTTTAACGCTTTAAAAACACAGTCATCCATTTCAGCGTATTGACCCATTTTGCATTGAACATGTGCAAGTTTGGCATTTTAGATGCATTTGAAATATTTCATACCATTATAGGTTGTGTCCCCTTTAATTACGTTTAAACACGCAGTATCTTTAGATCCTTTAGTTGCGTTCCGTTGATGCATTGCATTTCCGCGTTAGGCCTAATATTAGACATTTGATTAGGCTACGTTGTGCATATGCTCTCAGTGTTTCCCAAACTCAAACTTCTTAATTGTTTTCACAGCGCTGTGTTTTGAATTCCATTCCCAAGTTCATCAAACATTCCAATGATAAGCACATTTGCGCTTCCATAATATGCTTAATCAAACGATTGCATACGTTGGAGCAATCAAGGGAACCATAAATGATTTAAAGATACTGCTTGTTTAAACTTAATTAAAGGGGACTGCCTTTAAAAAAAAAACATGACATGGCTGACTTACTTAAACAAAAGTGGTTTCTAATGACAATTGAGATGTACAAACTATGGCATAAGGGGACAACAAGCGGATAAGAGGCATTCCGTACTTTCGACTAAGACATTAATGAGCGAGCTAGGACGGATGTAACGTTAGTCAATATAACTATTTGTTTAGCACTTTTGAAATGTACAGCCACAGAATTCAGAACATGGGCCGTTCTTACAGTGTTCTACCTGTTCACCAAGTCAGAACCGTAGGATGAATAAAGTGGGCTTATAAGTAGACAATGAAAGCTCTTACAAAATTTGATGATTACATTTCTCTAAAACAGGTTATAGGCACCAGCAAGTCCGAACAGTAGATGCTATTATTAAGAGGGGTAAATAGACCAAATTATTAGGGTGAGGCACATGGGCTACTAACAGCTTACTACACAACATACACTTAGTATAACTTTCTTAGCTACAGTATAAATATCTCCCTGGCATATTACATAATTTATGCAGCAGCATACAATACATTTTTGGACTCACCTTGTTATGCTGTTTTCACTTGAACAGGAAGGTGGCGCGACGGTCCTTCGTGGGCAAATTTTGTCATCAAAGTCTGGCATTCTCTGGATGTATGGTGCTTTCAAGACAACTGGGAACTCTGAAAAAAACAAGGTCGAATCATGATGTCGTCATTGGTCTTCAGGTCATAGCTCTAGAAAGAGGCCCGAGTTCCCTACTTACAGTTCTGAGATGGATGACCATTCGGAGCTCGTTTTTTCCAAAATTCCCAGTTCCCTTGAACTCACTGAAGTCAAGTTTTCGCAGTTTCGAGTTAACAGTTGTTTTGAGCGTGGCACAAATCATGCTTCATTGACAGCAGGGCCAATGTTGAATGTTCATCATTTTAAACTTGTAAAAGAGACCCTTAATCCCAGATTTGGGACCACACAGCCACTCCATTGAATAGCAGGCTAGTGATTGAATTTTTGGAGGTCTAATCAAATCAAATCAAAGTTTATTTGTCACGTGCGCCGAATACAACAGGTGTAGACCTTACAGTCAAATGCTTACTTACAGGCTCTAAGCAACAGTGCAATTTATAAGTTAAAAAAAAAGGTATTAGGTGAACAATAGATAAGTAAAGAAATAAAAACAACAGTAAAAAAGACAGAGAAAAATAACAGTAGTGAGGCTATATACAGTCGCGAGGCTATAACAGTAACAATTCTATATACAGGCACCGGTTAGTCGGGCTGATTGAGGTAGTATGTACATGTAGGTAGGGTTAAAGTGACTATGCATATATGATAAAACAGAGAGTAGCAGTAGCGTAAAAGCCTACCCTTAGACTTGGCGTTGACGTACTGTCACCACGAGTGACAGAACAGCGAGCTAATCATGGCGCAACTAGAGAACATTACCAACACCTATGCTCCGTATTTTCTCGCTGGCTGCCCCACCACCACAGAAAGCACTGAGCTAGGCTGAAACACCTGCATTTTGGAGCTGCCTTAATCAAGAAAGCAAGAAAGAGCCCATGTTTGTATGTAGCTTTATTAACTCAATGATTTACATTTTTTTATTTGTTTGCAAACTGATATGTGACAAGTATTAATGCCAAAATAACATGCAAAACAGGTAAGTCTTTTTTATTAGTATTTTTTTGGCTAAAAATGTGGGGTTCAACACAGGTTGGGCTTTGCTACTGCATGCACACACATACACACACTGTCTTTAATTCAGTGGGCTAACATTGTCCTAAGTCGCATGGACCACCATGGCTTTATAGTCACACACGAAAACGTTTCACTTCTTGTATGGTTGGGTTGTAGTCATGTTGCCTTCCTGACCTGGTTGTCTCAGACATCCAGTGTTTCACTGTTCAGCCTGTCCTGGAGATCCCATCTCGCTTGAAGAGCAAACCTGTCCCTGACCAGATCATCAAGTCAGTCCCTCTCTGCCCTCAACCTTTATCTCTATCTAACAAAGATGACTGTTTTAACCTTCTCTTTCTATCCCCCTCTATGTGTCTTTATTGTATGTGTGTGTGTGTTGTAGCTTCTACAAGTCCAACTACGTGCAGCGTTTCCACTACTCCAGACCAGTGAGGAAAGGCCCAGTGGATCCCAGCAATGAGTTTGTTGTAAGTGTCTGACCGGATCCCTGACTGTACTGAATAATGAATACAACATATAGCAGGTCCAATACATGATCACACCAGGACTTTTTTCATTTTGTATCTATCTCTCCCATGGTCTCTCTCTCTTTCTCTCTGTATCTCCCTCTCTGTATCTCTCTTCCTTTTTTCTAGTCCATGTGGATTGAGCGCACCACGTTCACCACAGTGTATAAACTCCCTGGGATCCTGCGCTGGTTTGAGGCCACAGACATGAAACATGTAAGTGTGTCTGTTTGTCTCTCTCTCGCTTTCTTTCTGCTGACCAGTTTGCCTGTTTACCATTATCTATCTCTCACTGCCAGTGCTGGATCGAGGTGAGTGCTTTTCTCTACAATGGCTAGCATAACTGTTCATGGTCCTGAAACTGTTTATTTATTTTGCTCAGTTTTATTCGGCATAATCTTGTGTTTACTAATTTAGTTACAACACCCCGTCTCTCTCTCTCTCTCTCTCTCTCTCTCTCTCTCTCTCTCTCTCTCTCTCTCTCTCTCTCTCTCTCTCTCTCTCTCTCTCTCTCTCTCTCTCAGACCACCATCAGTCCTCTGGAGAATGCCATAGAGACCATGCAGAGCACCAATGACAAGATCCTCACCCTAATCAACCAATACCAGGCCGACGACGCCCTTCCCATCAACCCTCTCTCCATGCTGCTCAACGGCATTGTGGACCCTGCCGTCATGGGGGGCTTCGCCAAGTACGAGAAGGTCAGAGTTCATCCGTCCGTCCATCCATCCATCCACCCTCCCACCTGCCCACCCACCTACCCGCACGCCTCAACCCCATCCCAGGACTGTGTAATCTATAGAAGTACAGCATATTTCTATCCCTCTCCTCTTTACAGGCTTTCTTCACTGAGGAGTACAACTTGCAACACCCAGAGGACAGAGATAAGCTGGATGGTCTCAAAGACCTCATCGCATGGCAGGTACTGTACACACACACACACTCAGGCACGTGCACCGACACATGTACAAGCATACACACAAACACACAAACACACTGTTTTATTGTTTACCTCTCTTGTAGATCCCGTTGCTGGGTGGGGGAATCTCTCTACATGGGAAGAGAGTGACAGACGACCTACGACCTTTCCACGAGCGCATGGAGGAGTGCTTCAAGCATATGAGGAAGAAGGTGGAGAAGGAGTATGGAGTGAGGGAGCTGGTAAGAGAAAGAGTGAAATCGAAAGAGGAAAGGAGAGTGTTTGTGTGAGGCCTGATAGGCTAGCTGGAAGGAGATAGTAGCAGAGGAGAATTTCAATCTGAAAAACTATTTTGTTAAAGAGTTTTAGGAATGACACTAGCAATGCCAAAGCTTAACTCCTGTTTGTGAAAAACATTGTATTAACTCTCTCTTTATCTCGCTCTTTCATCCAACTTTAATCTTTTGTCTCATTTTTATCCATCCCTCTCTTTTCCCTCTTCGTCACGCCTCGTTCTTAGCCGGATATGGATGAGAGGAAGTCAAGTCGTCCGCGCTCTGTCCTTCGCTCCTTCCGTCAGTCCGTCATCTCCATCTCTTCCCTCCAGGGGTCTGAGTGTGGGACCCCCACCAAACCTTATCCAGACTGGTAACACACACTCACAAAACACAAATACACACTCACACACATACATTTGAAATACTTTATTTAAACCCACCAATCAAATTTACTTGAAAAAAAGGATCCAAACATTTCAAAGGTCCCTGTATGCATGGCACTCAAGGGTACAGAAAACACCTCCTTCTCCAAACAGCTAGGGTGCCCACGACAGTCAAAACAGAGCAGTACATAGCCAACTGCTTCGCCCTAGTCTTTGGCAGGCCCACAATCTGGAGTCCACGCACTGCAAGCATGTGTACGTGGCCGAGACTGCCAAATATCAGCTCCACCAGCTTGCACCTACACGCGAATCTGTCCAAGCGCCACAAGGGGCTGGTATGTAAGAAGCTTCTTGGCAAAGGCCCTCTCCATTTAGCCGTCAAATGAGGAGCCCGCTACCAATATGAGCACCTCCCCCTGACCTCCCCCCACAGCAACAACATCTGGTGTATTTGGCACAGAGGGAAACACATCATCATCAACATCAAACCAGCTTCCTCTTACACAAGAATGTTCATGGAGGTGTGCTGTTGGTGAGACTACCTGTCTCACCTCGCTGGCTATCAGCTCGACAAGGCGATTATGTCTAGCAATGTACAATCCGTGTACGAACAGCAACCCTTCACCATATGGGAAACAGACTCACACACACACACACACACACACACACACACACACACACACACACACACACACACACACACACACACACACAGATGCAAACCCACACACGGGTGCAAACATGCAACCATGCTGGATAAACAAACACACACCTTACCCCCCTCTCTCCCTCTTCTTTCTCCCCCTTCTCTTCCTCTCCCTCCACCTGCCTCCCTCCCTCCCCAGTGGTCTCCCTGACATGGCGGCCCCCCAGACCCCCACCCTGCAGCGCTCCAGTGGGAGTGTGAGCATGGGGGATGAGGGAGGGGCAGATGGGGAGGTTAAACTCAGGAACTCCAAGAGGAGAAGGAAAAGGAGCAGCATGATCTTCATCCCAGAGGAGAGAGACAGGACCAACACTCTGGACAGCAAATGGGTGAGAGAGAGCGGGAAAGAGAGAGATAGACAGGGAGAGAGAGAGAGACAGAGAGAGAGAGAGAGAGAGAGAGAGAGAGAGAGAGAGAGAGAGAGAGAGAGAGAGAGACCCAGGACCAACACACTGGACATCAAACGGGTGAGAGAGAGCAGGAGAGAGAGAGATAGACAGTGGGAGAGGGAGTGAGAGACAGAGAAACAGGGGGAAAGGGAGAGAGAGGAAGAGAGAGAGGGAGAGAGAGATGGAGATATACACTACCGGTCAAAAGTTTTAGAACACCTACTCATTCAAGGGTTTTTCTTTATTTTGACTATTTTCTACATTGTAGAATAATAGTGAAGACATCAACACTATGAAATAACACATTTGGAATCATGTAGTAACCAACAAAGTGTTAAACAAATCAAAATGTATTTTATATATGAGATTCTTCAAAGTAGCCACCCTTTGCCTTGATGACAGCTTTCCACACTCTTGGCATTCTCTGAACCAGCTTAACCTGGAATGCTTTTCCAACACTCTTGAAGTAGTTCCCACATATGCTGAGCACTTGTTGGCTGCTTTTCCTTCACTCTGCGGTCCGACTCATCCCAAACCATCTCAGTTTGGTTGAGGTCGGGGGATCGTGGAGGGCAGGTAATCTGATGCAGCACTCCATCACTCTCCTTCTTGGTAAAATATCCCTTACACAGCCTGGAGGTGTGTTGGGTTATTGTCCTGTTGAAAAACAAATGACAGTCCCACTAAGCCCAAACCAGATGGGATGGCGTATGGCTGCAGAATGCTGTCTTAGCCATGCTGGTTAAGTATGCCTTGAATTCTAAATAAATCACAGACAGTGTCACCAGCAAAGCACCCCCACATCATAACACCTCCTCCTCCATGCTTTACGGTGGGAAATACACATGCGGAGATCATCCATTCACCCACACTCACATAATTAGTAAAATAAAGTCCACCTGTGTGCAATCTAAGTGTCACATGATCTCAGTATATATACACCTGTCCTGAAAGGCCCCAGAGTCTGCAACACCACTAAGCAAGGGGCACCACCAAGTAAGTGGCACCATGAAGACCAAGAACCTCTCCAAACAGGTCAGGGACAAAGTTATGGAGAAGTACAGATCAGGGTTGGGTTATAAAAAAAGATCAGAAACTTTGAACATCCACGGAGCACTGTTAAATCCATTATAAAAAATGGAAACCTGCCAAGAGAGGGCCGCCCAACAAAACTCACGGACCAGGCAAGGAGGGCATTAATCAGAGAGGCAACAAAGAGACCAAAGATAACCCTAAAGGAGCTGCAAAGCTCCACAGCTGAGATTGGAGTATCTGTCCATAGGACCACTTTAAGCCGTACAATCCACAGAGCTGGGCTTTACGGAAGAGTGACCAGAAAAAATCCATTGCTTAAAGAAAAAAATAAGCAAACTCGTTTGGTGTTCGCCAAAAGGCATGTGGGAGACTCCCCAAACATTTGGAAGAAGGTACTCTGGTCAGATGAGACTAAGGTTTAGCATTTTGGCCATCAAGGAAAACGCTATCTGGCACAAACCCAACACCTTTCATCACCCCGAGAACCCCATCCCCACAATGAAGCATGGTGGTGGCAGCATCATGCTGTGGAGATGTTTTTCATCGGCAGGGATTGGGAAACTAGTCAGAATTCAAGGAATGATGGATGGCGCTAGGTACAGGGAAATTCTTGAGGGAAACCTGTTTCAGTCTTCCAGAGATTTGAGACTGGGACGGAGGTTTACCTTTCAGCAGGACAATGATCCTAAGCATACTGCTAAAGCAACACTCAAGTGGTTTAAGGGGAAACATTTAAAAAAAAACTGGCCTTCTTTATACTTTTACAACATTAACAATGTCTACACTGTATTTCTGATCAATTTGATGTTATTTTTATTGACAAAATGTTTTATTTTCTTTCAAAAACAAGGACATTTCTAAGTGACTCCAAACTTTTGAACAGTAGTGTATATACAAAAACAGACAGGTGCAATGTTTTACAGGGTCAGCCACTGTTTCATTGAAATCCTTTCAAACCAAAGAGGAAAAAAGAGGAAGAGTATTTGGACATGCCTGTGGACACCTGCTGTATACCAGTGTCAGTGAGACTCTCTGCTCTCTGTCTCCCTCTAGCTGTCCAAGAAGCAGGAGTTTCGCAGTGACACCAACTTGTCTGAACCTGGCGCTCAAGAAAATGTCTTTCTCACCAACGCCAACTCCAGATCTCTGCCTGCTATTACAGGTATCACACACACACACACACACACACACACACACACACACACACACACACACACACACACACACACACACACACACACACACCCTCTCCCTCACACACCCTCTCCCTGCCCACAGGTCAGTCTCTGTCTGTGGCCAATGGTAGTGAGGAGGCGGAGTCATCCCGGTTCAGAAGGGACAGTAAGAGTATGTCTGTGTGTCTTCCTGGAGACCGCACTGCTGACAGACGCTCCAAAGGGGTCATCAACCTGCTCTTCGGGACCAAGGTACACACACACACACACACACACACACACACACACACACACACACACACACACACACACACACACACACACACACACACACACACACACACACACACACACACACACACACAACACACACACAACAACAACTAGGTATATTGTGTGTTCTATCTAAAGGGATGTATGTTTATCTTTTGTTCCAACAGAGCAACAAGTCTGAGCAACAGAGCAACAAGTCGTCTACTGATCCAAGCAACAGGAAAGCCAGTCATTTCTAACAGCCATCCATCACACATGATGTACCCTCAGTGCCTTTTAACCTGCTCTGCTTTGAATTCCAGTTACCACCAGGGGCTATTGCCTTGCTAGAAACTCCTCTTTGGAAAGAGCTATCTGATCTGTTCTATTTTTAAAAATAGGTTTTAAAGACTTGTTTGCGCTCACACAGGCACACACACACACAATGAGAGAGAGGTGGGGGGAAAGGGAGAGAGAGACTGACAGATTCTCTGAAGAAATTCATGCTTTTAAACTTCTGCTCTCATATATTTTCATAATCATTTCAATAGAGAACATTTTTATTAACTGTCCTTCTTAAATAATGGTGTTTGCAAGCATCCAATTTAATTCAATTGATGAAATAATGAGTAAAGAGATATCTGACTCAATTTCTCCCCAATGTTGTTTTTTCAAATGTTATTAACAATGTAGCCCTTTCCTGCATTCAATGACCGAAAGCACCCTCTTTGGTCTCATGAGTGGAATGTTATTCATAATGTCATAATAAAGATTTTTTGGAATTAAACGATGAAAATACGGTGTTTTGTCTGTCGAACAGTTTTGATATATATCAGTCTTCTGTGATGTATATAAAGTGTAATATTGGGATGCAAACTCTAAATGTAATAGATTACATCTCTATAGCTGACATGGTACATGTAATAGATTACATCTCTATGTCTGACATGGTACATGTAATAGATTACATCTCTATATCTGACATGGTACATGTGTCTTCTTTTTTTTAAGCCCATAACCATTTGTGTGAGGTGCAAACTTTTGTTTCAAATTAGATTTGTTTAAGACTACCCAGATTCACTCTGTGTGACCCTGATTTAGCCCACTGCAGTAAAAGGTTAATGTGACTTTAGAACATAATGCATGAACTAATTGAGGTTATGGATGACGTCCCAAAGCACTTTCATTGAGAGCCAACGGCCATAAGATCATGCCTTTATTTCAGTAAACATTAAAAACACAAACGGAATGCATTACAATATTACAGAACGGTATATTTGTTTAATAAATCAGTAGGACTGTCGTGTACTGTAAATGACAACCATAACCAAGATCAAATCTATAACTATTTAATTCCTTGTAGAAATATAGAAACATGGTGTGTTTGTTTGTTCAGTGTAAACGTTAGCCCATTCGTTACTTTAATTTAAAACATCACACCGCAATAAACTAGATTAAAAACATTTGTTAGGCTACAGATTAACTTGATAAATCTTCAACTCTTTTTTTTACTCAGTTCTATAAACTGAAATATGTTTGTGTAATTTGATTCAGCCACATTTGTCCAAACTTGTTTATCTGCCTATTATATTTCTATAAATCTTTGTATTCACTGCATTTTTACTTACATGATAGTTTCATGTCATCAATTCTCCAGTAGCCTACAGCCACAGTTTAAATCCATTTGGAAAGATTGCTTTCTGCAAAACATAACCTATCAGTTCCCTCTTTAACCTGAAGAGGGCAGTGTTGTACTGTGACATCAGAGAGTGTTTTCCTATCTGGGGTTGACTCAAGAAACAATTTGCAGCACAACATTTCCTTTCAGATTGAATCCATGCCTCAATAAATAAAGATAATAAGGCTGATGATGAATTTCTCTGTCTGCCTCTCTCTTCTCTCTCTCAATTCTCTTTCTTGCTCCCTCTCTGTCTCTGTCCCTTTCTCACTCACTCACTCACTCACTCACTCACTCACTCACTCACTCACTCACTCACTCACTCACTCACTCACTCACTCACTCACTCACTCACTCACTCACTCACACACACACTCACACACACACACACACACACACACTCACTCACTCACTCACTCACACACACTCACACACTCACACCACACACACACACACACACACACACACACACACACACACACACACACACACACACACACACATAAACACTCTCTCTTGCTCTCTTCCCACCCCATTCTTCTCTCCCCTCTCTCTCCCCACCTCCCCCTCTCTCTCACTCTGAGACACGAGGAGTATCAGAGCACTACAGAGCTGATGTGTGAGGAGCAGGACAGCTGCTGGGTCATTCCACAAATTAGGTGCCTTTTGAGAAGTGAAACTAAAAAAATATATTACAAAAAAATGTTTTATTTCACCTAATTTTAACAATCTGTCATAAAAAGCACGTTAAATTTAATTTAAAAAACACGTTTTCCCGTCAACGTAATACCCCCAAAATTATTTGTCTTGAGAGGGCCATAAGCAATAACTAGTAATGCTGCATATTCCAAGAAAGTTTAAAATCTCACCTTTCTAGTAAAAATAATTATAAATTGCTGTGGTGTAGTCACTTTTGAGGACTCAAGTACACAGTACAAATTGGCAAAGCGTCAATACAGGGCAAAGATTGAATCCTATTATACCGGCTCTGACACTCGTCTGATGTGGCATTGCTTGCAAACTATTACGGACTACAAAGGGAAACCCAGCCGCGAGCTGCCCAGTGACGCGAGCCTACCAGACAGGCTAAATGCCTTTTACGCTCGGTTTGAGGCAAGCAACACTGAAGCACCATCATCCCGGAAACCCTAGACCCACGACAACTCGCATACTGCCCCAACAGATCCACAGATGAGGTAATCTCAATCGCACTCCACACTGCCCTTTCCCACCTGGACAAAAGGAACACCTATGTGAGAATGCTGTTCATTGACTACAGCTCAGCGTTCAACACCATAGTGCCCACAAAGCTCATCACTAAGCTAAGGACCCAGGGACTAAACACCTCCCTCTGCATCTCGATCCTGGACTTCCTGATGGGCCGCCCCCAGGTGGTAAGGGTAGACAACAACACATCTGCCATGCTGATCCTCAACACGGGGGACCCTCAGGGGTGCGTGCTCAGTCTCCTCCTGTTCTTCAAGACTGCCTGGCTAAGCATGACTCCAACACCATTATTAAGTTTGCTGATGACACAACAATGGCAGGCCTGATCACTGACAACGGTGAGACAGCCTATAGGGAGGAGGTCAGACACCTGGCAATGTGGTGACAGGACAACAACCTCTCCCTCATCATGAGCAAGACAGAGGAGCTGATCATGGACTACAGGAAAAGGAGGGCCGAACAGGCCCCCATTCACATCAACGGGGCTGTACTGGAGCGGTTCGAGAGTTTCAAGTTCCTTGGTGTCCACATCACCAACAAACTATCATGGTCCAAACACACCAAGACAGTCGTGAAGAGGGCACGACAATGCCTTTTCCCCCTAAGGAGACTGAAAAGATTTGTCATGGGTTCCCAGATCCTCAAAACGTTCTACAGCTGCATCATCGTGAGCATACCAGTTGCATCGCCGCCTGGTATGGCAACTGCTCGGCCTCCAACCATAAGGCTCTATATTCTAGGCGGTGTCAGAGGAAGGCCCAAAAAATGGTCAAAGACTCCAGTCACCCAAGTCATAGACTGTTCTATCTGACACCACATCAAGTGGTCCCAGAGCGTCAAGTCTAGGTCCAAAAGGCTCCTTAACAGCTTCTACCCCCCCCCCCCCCCCCCCCCCCACACACACTGCTGCTACTCATTGTTTATCGTCTATGCATAGTCACTTCACCCCTACCTACATGTACAAATTACCTCAACTAACCTGTACCCCTGCACATTGACTCTGTACCGGTACCCCCCGTTTATAGCCTCGTTATTGTTATTTTAATGTGTTGCTTTTTGTTTCATTTTTACTTTAGTTTTTTTTGTAAATATTTTCTTAACTCTATTTCTTGAACTGCATTGTTAGTTAAGGGCTTGTAAGTAAGTATTTCACGGTAAGGTCTACACCTGTTGTATTCGGAGCAAGTGACAAATAACATTTGATTTGATTTGTTTTTGATTTGAAAAAATTATGAAAAATATGAAATATTTTATATGATGTATTTCCTATTGAACAAGACTGTATGAGTAAGGCTTGAAATGACCATTATATTTTCTAAATATAGTATAATAACTATAATATTTCACCCTCTTTATAACTTAAAATACATATTTGTATATTAAGTGTTAGAGAAAATGTGCATATATCTCTCTTGATGTAAATATCAGCGTTCTTACTGTGAATGTCTCATAGACCTTTAGCTTGGCTTCCTGAACTCATAAGGAACCCACCTTTCATCTCACATTAATCTTATCTGTCTATGACAAAGAAAGTGATTTTTGGTTAAAATCTATTCATTATTTTAGATTACTGGCAATAAATCAATATCTTAATTTACGACAGCGATGAAACCACTCTCCTGCTGCGTTACAATGTAAGGATCCCAGGCATACAGTGCCTTCGGAAAGTATTCAAACCCCTTGACTTTTTCCACATTTTGTTAGGTTACAGCCTTATTCTAAAATTGATCAAATATTTTTTTCCCCTCATCAATCTACACACAATACCCCATAACGGCAAAGCAAAAAAATGGTTATTAGACATTTTTGCTAATTTATTAAAAATAAAAAACAGAAATATCACATTTACATAAGTATTCAGACCCTTTAATCAGTACTTTGTTGAAGCACCTTTGGCAGCAATTACAGCCTCGAGTCTTCTTGGGTATGACGCTACAAGCTTGGCAATCCTGTATTTGGGGTGTTTTTCCCATTCTTCTCTGTAGATCCCCTCAAACTCTGTCAGGTTGGATGGGGAGCGTCGCTGCACAGCTATTTTCAGGTCTCTCCAGAGATGTTCGATCGGTTCAAGTCCAGGCTCTGGCTGGGCCACTCAAAGACATTCAGAGACTTGTCCCAAAGCCACTCCTGCAGTGTCTTGGCTGTGTGCTTAGGGTCATTGTCCTGTTGGAACCTTCGCCAAAATCTGAGGTTCTGAGTGCTCTGGAGCAGGTTTTCATCAACGATCTCTCCGTACTTTGCTTCGTTCTCCCAGTGCCTGGCGCTAAAAAATACCACCACGCTTCACCGTAGGGATGGTGCCATGTACTGTATCTTCCAGACGTGACGCTTGGCATTCAGGCTAAAGAGTTCAATCTTGGTTTCATCAGACCAGAGAATATTGTTTCTCAATGTCTGAGAGCCTTTAGGTGCCTTTTGGCAAACTCCAAGCGGGTTGTCATGTGCCTTTTACTGAGGAGTGGCGTCCGGCCACTCTACCATAAAGGCCTGATTGGTGGAGTGCTGTAGAGATGGTTGTCCTTCTGGAAGGTTCTCCCATCTCCACAGAGGAACTCAGGAGCTCTGTCAGAGTGACCATCGGGTTCTTGGTCACCTCCCTGACCAAGGCCCTTCTCCCCAGATTGCTCAGTTTGGCTGGGCGGGCAGCTCTAGGAAGAGTCTTGGTGGTTTCAAACTTTTTCTATTTAAGAATGATGGAGGCCACTGTGTTCTTGGGGACCTTCAATGCTGCAGAAATGTTTTGGTAACTTTCCCCAGACCTGTGCCTCAACCCAATCCTGTCTCGGAGCTCTACGAATAATTCCTTCGACCTCATGGCTTGGTTTTTGCTCTGACATGCACTGTCAACTGTGGGACCCTAAATAGACAGGTTTGTGCCTTTCCAATCAAGTTGTAGAAACATCTCATCATAGGTCGCTCCTACCAGGTGGCGAATCGCATCTCTGCATGTCTGGCAGACATATCAGTGTGGATGACGGATCACCACCTCAAGCTGAACCTCGGCAAGACGGAGCTGCTCTTCCTCCCGGGGAAGGACTGCCCGTTCCATGATCTCGCCATCACGGTTGACAACTCCCTTGTGTCCTCCTCCCAGAGTGCTAAGAGCCTTGGCGTGACCCTGGACAACACCCTGTCGTTCTCCACCAACATCAAGGCGGTGACCCGATCCTGTAGGTTCATGCTCTACAACATTCGCAGAGTACGACCCTGCCTCACACAGGAAGCGGCGCAGGTCCTAATCCAGGCACTTGTCATCTCCCGTCTGGATTATTGCAACTCGCTGTTGGCTGGGCTCCCTGCCTGTGCCATTACACCCCTACAACTCATCCAGAACGCCGCAGCCCGTCTGGTGTTCAACCTTCCCAAGTTCTCTCACGTCACCCCGCTCCTCCGCTCTCTCCACTGGCTTCCAGTCGAAGCTCGCATCCGCTACAAGACCATGGTGCTTGCCTACGGAGCTGTGAGGGGAACGGCACCCCCGTACCTTCAGGCTCTGATCAGGCCCTACACCCAAACAAGGGCACTCCGTTCATCCACCTCTGGCATGCTCGCCTCTCTACCTCTGAGGAAGCACAGTTCCCGCTCAGCCCAGTCAAAACTGTTCGCTGCTCTGGCACCCCAATGGTGGAACAAGCTCCCTCACGACGCCAGGACAGCGGAGTCAATCACCACCTTCCGGAGACACCTGAAACCCCACCTCTTCAAGGAATACCTGGGATAGGATAAAGTAATCCTTCTAACCCCCCCCCCTTAAAAGATTTAGATGCACTTTTGTAAAGTGGTTGTTCCACTGGATATTATAAGGTGAATGCACCAATTTGTAAGTCGCTCTGGATAAGAGCGTCTGCTAAATGACTTAAATGTAAATGTACATCTCAAGGATGATCAATGGAAACAGGATGCACCTGAGTTCAATTTCGAGTCTCATTGCAAAGGGTCTGAATTCTTATGTGAATAAGGTAGCTGTTTTTTATTTTTGAATACATTTGCAAAACAATGTTTAACCTGTTTTTGTTGCATCGTTAAGGGGTATTGTGTGTAGGTTTCTGAGGATTTGTATTTATTTAATACATATTTTAGAATAAGGCGTTAACGTAATAAAATGATGAAAATGTCTAGGGGTCTGAATACTTTCCGGTAGGCACTGTATGAGTTGATAGTGGCTGTGAAGTAGGGTTCATGGAGTAGATGGACAGTCGGAAGAGGGAATGAAATGATAGGAGGGACATCCCAGGTTCAAGTGGTTTCATATTTCACATCCTGCTTCATATAGACAAAAGAGAGACAGATCCCCTCCTTCTGTCCCGTCCGGTGAAATTGTTGACATGCACTGGAGAGGTAGCTAGTTATGCACAGCCAAAAGCAAGTGGTATATACATAATTGCAGAAATCCATTCAGGTGTATTTTCTGGCTTTTGGCGAATGCTTTCTAATGATCTAAACCGTGCTGTTGCTACTGCCTGTAAACCCACAGTCCAGTTCCAAGTGATTGATGGCAGGCCCGTCTGGTAAATGGCTTATTTGCATATAGGCCTACTGTAGTTCTGATTGGCAATGGCGCACTGGTCTGTGTAGACTCCAGTTCTGGATGACAGATGTTTTTTTATTCGGTTTTATTTATTGCAGTGTCTATTAATAGTCCAAACGGACAGCCGCTTTACCACTCTATAATGCTATAGAATTTTTTGAAGGTGTCATATTCTTCATGGAGGTGTATATGATCAGATTTTAATAAGATTTCACTTTGCTAAAACTCTGTCAGTTCCACTTTAACTAGCATTGAAAAAGTTAATACATTCTTCTCTCGCTAATTAAAAATCTCTCTCCCTATCTTCTGAATCAAGCTTGTAACGTCAGTACAGTAGTCTATAATTCAGACGAGGGAGGGGCAGGTAGCCTAAACACGCACAGGCAAAGATATTCCGTTTGCAGGCAGACACTGGAATATGTTTCTGAGTGACAGAGTGAGGGCTTTGCATAGGTACTTCGTTGCATTTTGTTGTGAGACTAGAGCACACTTTGTTCCAAGATTATACCATATAGCCTGCCCTGTAGATAATCATGGCATTCTGCAATGAATAGATGGCAAGCAGTGATTAGGCCCAGATGGTCTACCATCCAAACAGGCTGTTCTGGTCCTGCATCTTCTGGTAACCTATTGAAAACTGTAGAACAATAATATAGCCACTTGCATTATGTATGCCTTTTGTTTTGATGACAAGACAAAGTAGCCTACACAACTGTGGAAGTAATTTTTTTCAATGGGTAAGCTGATGGGTTCTAGACCGTCCTATCAGCCAATCAGGGCTGTGTACATAAATATCTAATTTAATTTTCTTAAAGCCCACATGATCAGACTGAGCATTTCAGTGGCTAAGAGAAATAATTACAAAAATATATATTTTGGAGTTATATTAAACAAATAAACATGCACATGAATTTATTAGTGATGATTTCAAAATTAAATGAAAGACTGCATAGGGACTTTAAGATTAATCCCTACCCACTGCACACAAATTGACTGAATCAACATTGTTTCAGCGTAATTTGTGAACGTATTGTGATGTGGAATCTACGTGGAAAATACATTGGATTTTAAAAATGTCATCAACTGTTGTTTTATCACAGTAATCCCAAATTTCAACATAGACAATGTAGAGGAGTAATATTTATCATGTAGATTATATACACTACTGTTGAAAAGTTTTGGGTCACTTAGAAATGTCCTAGTTTTTGAAAGAAAAGCACATTTTGTTGTCCATTATGATCAGAAATACAGTGTAGACATTGTTAATGTTGTAAATGACTTTTTTAGCTTGTAACGGCTAATTTCTTTATGGAATATCTACACAGTCGTACAGAGGCCCATTATCAGCAACCATCACTCCTGTGTTCCAAAGGCTAATTGATCATTAGAAAACCCTTTCGCAATTATGTTAGCACAGCTGAAAACTGTTATGCTGATTAAAGACGCGATAAAACTGGCCTTCTTTAGACTAGTTGAGTATCTGGAGCATCAGTATTTGTGGGTTCGATTACAGGCTCAAAATGGCCAGAAACAAAGAACTTTCTTCTGAAACCTGTCAGTCTATTCTTGTTCTGAGAAATGAAGGTTATTCCATGAGAGAAATTGCCAAGAAACTGAAGATCTCGTACAACGCTGTGTACTACTCCCTTCACAGAACAGCGCAAACTGTCTCTAACCAGAATAGAAAGAGGAGTGGGAGGCCCCGGTGCACAACTGAGCAGGAGGACAAGTACATTAGAGTGTCTAGTTTGAGAAACAGACACCTCACAAGTCCTCAACTGGCAGCTTCATTAAATAGTACCCGCAAAAAAACAGTCTCAACGTCAACAGTGAAGAGATGACTCCGGGATGCTGGCTTTCTCGGCAGAGTTCCTCTGTCCAGTGTCTGTGTTCTTTTGCCCATCTTAATCTTTTATTTTTATTGGCCAATCTGAGATATGGCTTTTTCTTTGCAACTCTGCCTAGAAGGCCAGAATCCCGGAGTTGCCTCTTCGCTGTTGACGTTGAGACTGGTGTTTTGCGAGTAAAACATACAGATATGTATTTTACAGTTATAAGCAAAGTGAAATCTTAGTGATTTTATGAATTGATTATACTATATTGAAAAATCGTATGTCATTTCAGGGCTTATTTATACGGTTTTGTTGAATAGGAAATATTTCATATTTGTATCATATTTGTACTGTGTGACCTTGTGACCTCAAAAGTGACTACACTACTCAGCATTTTATAACTATTTTTACCAGAAAGGAGAGACTTATACCTTTCTTGGAGTATGCAGCATTACTAGTTATTGTTTATTGTCCTCTCATGATAAATCATTATTTTCAAGGGATTATATAGATTACATTTAGGATTACATGTAGTTACATATAAGAGGTTTTAACCAAGCCCTGCCCTGCTTAGCTATGCTTTTTGTCACTCACTATCACCAATGTGCTATCATAAGAATGATTGTGTAGAGTTCTCCACTTAAAAACTAGATAGATTCACTGTTGCTGTCGAAGTCATTCCAAAGATATAGGTGTAAGGGCCGACGCCGGACAGGAGAAGCAGGTACGGAGAGTCAAACATTTATTCAGGAACAGACATAGAACACGACAGGAACAGCGTCAGCACACGGGTAAACAAGGACATATGACAAACAATCCCGAAGAAGGGAACAGAGCTAGGAAAAAGACAGATGTAGGGTAGGAAATTACACAAGTAATTGAGTCCATGTGAGTCCAATGAGCGCTGATGCACGTGACAGGGAAAGGCAGGTGTGCGGACTGAAGCTGGTTTGAGTGCGTAATGTTGGGGAGTCTGGCGCCCTCGAGCGCCAGAGGGAGGAAGAACGGGAGCAGGCATGACAATAGGTTTAACTAGGCTATTTACTGCATTACAAAAGTCATATTGAATTGTGTTTGGTTGACAATGCAACCAAATATCAACATTTAAAGTAGATGTTTGGATGCTTGCTTGGATAGTTCCATATGCGCCACTGGCTTAATAACATTCTTAAACTTGAATTTTTGGTTAAGTTGAAGATGTAAATCCAACATATCAATTATTAATTTGTAGTCAACTGGAATTAAAGACAGACTAAGTCAGTGGCACAGATGGAACTATCCAAGCAGAAAATACATATCCTTCGAATGTATGTATTTGGTTGGGTCGACAACCAAACACAATTCAATATCACTAAATATCATTAAATTGGAAATCAACCAGAGCTTGAAACCTTATCCCTATTGTATTGTCTATTTTTAGTTAAATTCTGGGTTGAATTGCTATATAGGCCTAAATAGCATCATTGATGATATACTGTATGAGTGATAAAGTATTGTCACATTTAATTTGCTCTGTTAACCTCTACAGGATCGGTCCCCCCCCCACGTGGGACGGTTGAGCAAACGTGAGCTAATGTGATTAGCATGACGCTGTAAGTAACAAGAACATCTCCCAGGACCTGGACATGTCTTATATGGGCAGAAAGCTTAAATTCTTGTTAATCTAACAGGTCTGTCCATTTTACAGTAGCTATTACAGTGAAAGAATACTATGCCATTGTTTGAGGAGAGTGCACAGTTATGTACTTGAAAATGTATCAATAAACCAATTAGACACATTTGGGCAGACTTTATTTTTTTTAACAGCAATGTAATGGTTCGTTGGATCAGTCTAAAACTTTGCACATAAACTGCTGCCAAAATCTAAATTACGCTTAGAGTCCTAAGTCATATAATGGCCTTTCTCTTTCATTTCAAAGATGATGGAACAAAATAGAAATAGAAAACGTTAGATTTGGGTATGTCATTTTAGGCGATCCTTAATAACCTGTTGGGGCTCGGGGGCAGTATTGAGACATTTTGAAAAAAATATGTGCCCATTTTTAACTGCCTCCTACACCAACTCAGAAGCTAGGATATGCATATTATTAACACATTCGGATAGAAAACACTCTGAATTTTCTAAAACAGTTTGAATGGTGTCTGTAAGTATAACAAAACTCATATTGCAGGCAAAAACCTGTGAAAAATAGATCCAAAAAAAATGTGAATTTTGTGACTGTACTATTTAGTGTCATTGTTTTATAGATACCATAGTGAGAAAGGATTCATTTCGCAACACCTACGGCTTCCACTAGATGTCAACGATCTTTATAAAGTTGTTTGAAGCGTCTATGATAAACAGAGAGCAAATTAGAATCCAAGGAAGTTGACATTGTCATCACTTCATTTTTTTGCGCCTGCGCATAAATCTGAGAAACGTGAGTTTTGTCTTCATTGTTTATCTAGACATAGGATAGGTTGTGTGAAAATATTACTGATGTTTAACGTTAAAAATGGACCAAAAGATTAATGCTAAACAACATTTGACATGTTTGAACGAACATAAATAGATTATTTACTAGGTTTTTTTAGCTTTTCGGCGTGATTTTACAGTCCCCCCACCACGTTTTGTGGGAGCATAATGAACGCTAAGTACTTGGTGTTATTTGGACATAAATTATGAACTTTGTCAAAAGAAACCACATTTGTTCCGGACCTGGGATGCCTTCCGGACCTGGGATGCCTGCCTTCTGATGGAGATAATCAAAGGTAAGGGGATATTTACAATGTTATTATCGATTTTAGATGATGCTAACTGTATAGCATAGCCTGTTGTTCTTAGCATAGCACCCCGTTTATTGCAAAATGTGATTTCCCAGTAAAGTTATTTTGAGATCTGGCCATTCGGTAGCAATTACGAGATGATAATATATTATTCTTTGAATGACAATATTATAATTTACCAATGTTTTCGAATAGTAATTTTGTTATGTTCACCGGAAGCATTTCAGAGAAGAAAAAAATCTGAATTTCACGCTACTGTAAAATGCTGTTTTTGGATATAAATATGAACTTGATGGAACAAAAAATGCATGTATTGTATAACATAATGTCCTAGGAGTGTCATCTGATGGAGATTGACAAAAGTTTGTGCATAATTCAAGCTGGTTTCTGCTTTTGGTGACGCCTGACCTTGAATTGAAAATGGATGTTTGTACTTTTGTGGCTATGTACTGTCCTAACATAATCTAACTTTATGCTTTTGCCGTAAAGCCTCTTTGAAAATCGAACAATGTGGTTAGATTAAGGAGATGTTTATCATTTAAATTGTGTAAAATAGTTGATTGTTTGAGAAATTGAAATTATTAGATTTTTGATGTTTTGAATTTCCAGCCTTGTTAGCAATCCCGGCTCGGGGTTCATTGCTAACCTGTAGCCCCAACAGGTTTTTAAGATCGTTTAAGGTTTTCTTACAAACTAATTTAACATTCAACCTTAAAATGAGTAACACATCCATGGCCAAATTTGGAGGTTACTGTAACTATACATTTCTTCTTATGTAATCATATAAAGTGTGTATGTTCAAGATAGCATGCATAGGTCGTTGCAGATCCGTGGAGATCTTCGCAATTGCTGTAATAATCTGTGCAGAAAAATCAGACATTGTTTTTCCATTGGAATTTGGTTGTGCTTTTATATGGTTGAAAGCATAGTGATAACACATTGGAAATTCACATCTCAACCAAATATTACTCAATTTCCCACTTTTAAATGACGTGATGTGAGCATTGGGCAATCACATTAAATAAACAATAATCTCTTGAAATTATTTTGTCAAAGCAACAAAATGACTAGGGCTTTACAAATGATGGTGAAAACATGGAGAAATGTTGGGTTAAGTGGGTTAAAATCTTCCTAGAAGTCACAGAAGATTCACAGAGGAACATGTGAAAATGCTACATTTTGGCACTTTAGCAAGTTTTTATTCATACAAAAAATCTGATTTATCATATTTTCCATGTTGTTTATATTACAGGGAACGCCATTTAATATAACAGGCTTTATTTGTGCACAATTTCTACTTGATATATCAAAGGGATGCAAAAGGCACTCATTTCTTAAAATGGCCGTGCTGCTGCTGCTGATGCTGCTGGTACTGCTGCTGAGAGCTTTAATTGCATGCCTGGTAATCCCAAATCTGACAGCACATCAAACCAGGAATACCATTTACATTTTCTCCCAAGAGGATGTGTGTTTGTGTCAACTCCCTTCACAGACGTTACATCTCACAGCTGAAGTGAATGTGTCAATGGATTAAGAGGAAAGGAGAGGTGGGTTTTGTTAGAGAGGAGAGTTTAAAACACAGTACTACTGAAGTCACAAAAGGGCTTTATGCAACAGGAGCATGAGTCCCTGCCAGTCTCCCTGTTGGCAGAGCATTGTAAGGTTTACATACAGTAGACAATGGATATATGAAGCAGAACTGAGTACCAGATGTGGTTTTATCTGTTCCCAGTCCACCAGTTGAGTAACAATAAGCAGATATTAGCTGCTCCGGATACAGTTCCCTGTTGTACTGGATCTGCTCTGCTAAACTCTGCTCTGTCTGCTCTGTCTTTCTGCCTGTCTGGAATGATGTGAACACACTGTGAGAGCCAAACCCTGAAGCACAAAGCAAAAACAAATTTTACTTACACTCTTGGAATTATCTCGTCCAAATGACTTAGTATCTTGTTTGAGCTACGTAATTCTTCTTTTGTCTAATTACGCCTAATTTATTATGCAGCGCCAGTTGTGCTTGTCAGACCGTTTGCTGCAGCCACACCATCCATTGATATTACTATTCATTGGCTGTTCTTTGATAGGGCTGCTTCTGAAGGCCAGCGGATGTAAGTGTGCGACTTAAACTCACAGTTTCACCGATTTGACTTCAGATTCTGACGTTTTTCCATGTTTCTCCAAACTTCAAATTTAGAAGTTACTCCAAACTTCACATTTTAAAGTGTTTTTGACACCGTGGGTTGCTCTTTTCCACCTGCTCAGCATAATTCTTTATTCATTCTGAATGCTTAAGTTAAAGGGCAACTCCAACAATTTTTCAACCTCATTTTCATTATCTTCAGCACAATGCCAGTGTCAATCTATAAGTCTTTGCTAGGTAAAGCCCCGCCTTATCTCAGCTCACTGGTCACCATAGCAGCATCCACCCGTAGCATTCGCTCCAGCAGCTATATTTCACTGGTCACCCCCAAAGCCAATTCCTCCTTTGGTTGCCTTTCCTTCCAGTTCTCTACTGCCAATGACTGGAACGATTTGCAAAAATCACTGAAGCTGGAGACTCATATCTCCCTCACTAACTTTAAGCACCAGCTGTCAGAGCAGCTCACAGATCACTGCACCTGTACATAGCCCATCTGTAAATAGCCCATCCAACTACCTCATCCCCATACTGTTATTTTTTTTCTCCTTCGCACCCCAGTATCTCTACTTGCACATTCATCTTCTGCATATCTGTCATTCCAGTGTTTAATTGCTAAATTGTAATTATTTCGCCACTATGGCCTATTTATTGCCTTACCTCCCTCGTCTTACCTCATTTGCACACACTGTATATATACTTTTTCCCCCCATTGTGTTATTGACTGTATGTTTGTTTATTCCATGTGTAACTCTGTGTTGTTGTTTGTGTCGGAATGAGAACTTGTTCTCAACTAGCCTACCTACCTAATATGTGAAAATTGTGCATTTCTGTGTTTTGTATAAAAACAAATATTAATTTAAAAAGTTCTAGCTGATAACATAATCAAAAGTTAAAACATTTTAAAAACAGTGATTTTCAAACACTATGAGATTTGAGGGGACGTGGGGAGCAAGAAAATACCTTTCCTTGGTATAGAAACTCGTTGCAGGTTTTGAAAATCACTGGTTTTAGCTTTTAATCCAACCCTGTGATGTCACAGAGAAAAAAATGTTTTAGGACCTTTCTTCTTATCGGTTTAACCTCAGATCATAGAAGCGTGCTTTTTTTCACATATGTAGACACTGGTTTGGTGCAGGAGTTGATGAAAATGTGGCAGAATTGTCCATTAAGGGTTAAGGTTTTGGATAGGGTTAAAACTCAAACAACTACATTGTTAAGTTTGGGCATTCATTCCAAATGGTTATGGTAAGGGTTAAGGTTTGGGATCCCACTGGGATTGAAGAGACTACCACTGGGTGTCTACCACTGGGATTGAAGAGTCTACCACTGGGTGTCTACCACTGGGATTGAAGAGTCTACCACTGGGTGTCTACCACTGGGATTGAAGAGTCTACCACTGGGTGTCTACCACTGGGATTGAAGAGTCTACCACTGGGTGTCTACCACTGGGATTGAAGAGTCTACCATTGGGTGTCTACCACTGGGATTGAAGAGTCTACCATTGGGTGTCTACCACTGGGATTGAAGAGTCTACCACTGGGTGTCTACCACTGGGATTGAAGAGTCTACCACTGGGTGTCTACCACTGGGATTGAAGAGTCTACCATTGGGTGTCTACCACTGGGATTGAAGAGTCTACCACTGGGTGTCTACCACTGGGATTGAAGAGTCTACCACTGGGTGTCTACCACTGGGAGTGAACACGTGACCCTCGGTAGAATGACGCTGAGCATGAAGAGCAAATCAGGCTGTCAAAAACACTTTGAAATGTTATGTTGGCCCACTTACATGCTCTGGCATTCAAAAGCAGCCCTATCAAATAAATATCAATTAATTATTATATCAATGGATGGAATCAGTGAACGAATGGCTGCAGCAACGGTCTGACAAACACAACTGGCACTGCATAACAAATGAGGCCTAATTAGACAAAATAACAATTAAGTCTATTGAACGAGATAACAAGTTGTTCAATTAACTTAGTATCTCGTTCAAACGACTAAGTATCTAATTTAAACGACGTAGTAATAAAATATATATTTTTGTACTATGTCGATCCAACTAGATACTAAGTCGTTCAAACAAGATACTAAGTTGTTTTTTTGGGGCTTCGGGGCTTCCGTAGTTGTGTTTGGGTAGTTGTGTTGTTGCTGTGTGTATGTGCATGTGTTCTTGTGTATGTGAGTGTGGTGCTAACTGAGTTTGTGATCACGCTCTGCATGTGTGTGTGTGTGTGTGTGTGTGTGTGTGTGTGTGTGTGTGTGTGTGTGTGTGTGTGTGTGTGTGTGTGTGTGTGTGTGTGTGTGTGTCAGCAGACTGCTATTTCCCAGACCTAATGACAGCTGTGTGCCAAGGGCACAAAGGCAGAGGAGGAGAGGAGATAGAGAGATGGACCTCCTGTGCTGAGAGGAGGAGAGATATCTGATGGAGAGACAGGAAATAGAGTGGTGGAGGAGTGGAGAGGTGGGGGCTGATGGAGGAATGGAAAGCCAGACAGCGATACAAAGACACACAAAACTACACACACACACACACCACACCACCGTTGACTGATACGGTGTGATGTGATTGTGACCTCGTCAGCAGTGACTCCATTAGAACGGGTGTGTGATGCCGATTTGGCAAATAGCCTGTCACTCAGGGTGACTTCACTGACCCAGTTGTCATGGGACACCAAGACGGAGGCCACAGCCGTGGTTTGACGTGTCCTTCAACTCTGATTGGTCTAACTATTGGTTCTAATACTCTCTCTCTCTCTTTATCTCAATCAAATTCTTAATAAACTGTCCCAAGAGAATTCTAGAGGCCAGAGGGGAGATTCTGATCAACCTGTATGATACCAAACCGGAAGGTCCAAATTCTGGACCCATGACTGTCTATATCAATCATAATATTCCAGGGGTTAATCAGTAACACTTAAACACCTGACAAACAGGTTAGTGGACTGGTTAACTTTTTGGGGATAGGGGGCAGTACTCGTAAATCCAGATGAATGACGTGCCCAAAGTAAACTGCCTTTTACTCAGGCCCAGAAGCTAGGATATGCATATAATAAAACACTCTGAAGTTTCTAAAACTGTTAAAATAATGTATGTGAGTATAACAGAACTGATATGGCAGGCAAAAACCTTGAGGTCACCACCCATTGAAATGGCTGTCTATGGGAAAATCATAGGAATAGCTCCCAGATTGCAGTTCCTATGGCTTCCATTAGATGTCAACAGTCTTTAGAAAGAGTTTCAGGCTTGTTTTTTGAAAAATTTGCTAGAATATGTAGCTTTTCTAAGTGGCTCTCATTTTGACTGTAGTATTGTGGCGCGTGTGGATGAGGGCGCGCAATTCGTTATTTATCTCCGGTAATGAATATACTATTCTCCATCTTAAATTTGATCATTTATTTACATATTAGGCTACCTGAGGATTGATTAGAAACGTTGTTTGACTTGTTTGGATGAAGTTTATTGGTAACTTTTGGGATTCCTTTGTATGCATTTTGAACGAGTGAAACAGGTGGATTACTGAATCAAGGGCGCCAACTAAACTGACTTTTTTGGGATATAAAGAAGAACTTTATTGAACAAAACGACCATTTGTTATATAGCTGGGACCCTTGGGATTGCAAACAGAGGAAGATCTTCAAAGGTAAGTGATTTATTTTATCGCTATTTCTGACTTTCGTGACGCCTCTGCTCGTTTGGAAAATGTTTTTAATGCTTTTGTACGTGGGGCGCTGTCCTCAGTAAATCTCATGGTATGCTTTCACCGTAAAGCCTTTTTGAAATCTGACAAATTGGCTGGATTAACAAGAAGTTAAGCTTTTAAACAATGTAAGACACTTGTATTTTTATGAATGTTTAATATAACGAATTTTGTATTTTGAATTTCGCACTCTGCAATTTCATCGGATGTTGTCAAGATGGGGCGCTAGCGCCCCACCTATCCCAAAGAGGTTTTAAGCATCTCCAATCCCAAATTAAATCTAGACTTGGCTTCCTATTTATCAACAAAGCCTCCTTCACTCATGCTGCCAAACATACCCTCGTAAAACTCACTATCCTATCGATCCTTGGCTTTGGCGATGTCATTTACAAAATAGCCTCCAACACTCTACTCAGCAAACTGGGTGTAGTCTATCACAGTGCAATACATTTTGTCACCAAATCCCCATATACTAGCCACTACTGCGACCTGTATGCTCTCGTTGGCTGGCCCTCGCTACATATTTGTCGCCAAACCCACTTGCTCCAGGTCATCTATAAATCTTTGCTAGGTAAAGCCCCGCCTTATCTCAGCTCACTGGTCACCATAGCAACACCCACCCGTTACATGTGCTCCAGCAGGTACTAGTCATCCCCAAAGCCAACACTTCCTTTGGCCGCCTTTTCTTCCAGTTCTCTTCTGCCAATGACTGGAACGAATTGCAAAAATCACTGAAGCTGAAGTCTTATATCTCTCTCTCTAACTTTAAGCATCAGCTGTCAGAGCAGCTTACCGATCACTGTACCTGTACACAGCCAATCTGTAAATAGCACACCCAACTACCTCATCCCCATACTGTTATTTATCTTCCTGCTCTTTTGCACCCCAGTATCTGTACTTGCACATCATCATCTGCACATATATCACTCCAGTGTTAATGCTAAATTGTAATTATTTGACCTCTATGGCCTATTTATTGCCTTACCTCCGTACTCTTCTACATTTGCACACGCTGTACATACATTTTTCTATTGTGTTATTGACTGTATGTTTGTTTATGTGTAACCCTGTGTTGTTGTTTTTGTCGCACTGCTTTGCTTTATCTTGGCCAGTCTCTTTTTCCTATTGCTCTTGTTCACATGGGATGTATTTATTTTTATCCATCCACTCTCTCTTCTGTGTGCCTGATCTGTCTGTCTCTACTGGTCTGAAGTGTTTTGCAGGTGAGGCGGTGCACTGTAACAGGAGCCCACTGTGGCTCTGAAGGCCAAAAGAGTGTTGACTGCTGTCCTGTTGATATGAACCTCATCACTAACACGGTAAGATCTGTATCCAGCCAGACACACACGCTACTAGTTCTGACATTGAAAACTGTGTGTGGTGTGTGTGTGTGTGTGTGTGTGTGTGTGTGTGTGTAATGCGGGCTTTAGGTAACATTGAAACAGCCTATACTGAGATGTAAACTTCAGAGAGATGGAGTAGAGGAAAGAAAGGGAAGAAAAGGAGAGAAAACAATATGGATTCTTTGTTTAATTAGGCTCTTACAGATGATGGGGTTTTTCCACCGGAACCATACAGCCATCCTGGCTTCATCCAATTAATCTACCACTGAGAGACAGAGAGAGGGAGACACACAGAGAGAGAGAGACAGAGACAGAGACAGAGAGACAGAGAACAAAATAAAAGACAGGAAACTTAAGAGAAAGACGAGAGATAAAAGTGAAAAAAGTTTCCAGGTGGTTATATGTAAATAACTAGTCTGTGATACATCATTTCACACTCTAGCATCCATCTGCTGTTGAAGCTTACCCAGATGGGGGGTGGGGGGCTATGTCTGCCATGCAGGCCAGGCAGTAGAACGATGAGCTGCTCTGGGACTCTGTTCTCCATGTAGACTCCTAACCGCCTCACACATCCTGGCTCTAACACAGATTCAACCCCCCAGGGCCAGCAAACAGTGACTGGGATGCAGGGTAATGGGACAGGGACAGCTGGAAGTGTCACCTGAACACACACACATGCAGAACCGCACGCCCGCACACACACACACACACACGCATACACACACACTTCGTCCGTCCATCCCCCACTCTGATTGAGAGGGCATATCTATTCGTGCTGTCTGAAGACCAACCCTCAGCTGGCAACAGATTGCCATGCTGTCCCCACTATCGCTGGGGGAAATGAGAGTTCTCTCCATGACTTACAACATACACATACAGACACACACACACAATATCTCACCAACACACACACACACCTACTCACACACACACACAAACACAGCTCAAGTTTAAAGGAGTGTTGCCCTTTTGAGAGAGTGAGAGACAGAGTGAGAGAGAGGAAGAGGGAGAGAGACTGGGAGAGAGAGAGGAACATGGGGTGAAACTGAGGAGGTGGTCACTGTTACCATGGAAACCGGGTGGACATGGAGGGACTGGGTGGACATGGAGAGGGGAGGGTTCTCCACTGGACTCTGCACTCTCCACCCCATTGGTTGTGCATAATATCAATAGAAGCTATTGAAGCTTACATACACTTAGGTTGGAGTAATTATAACTCGTTTTTCAACCACTCCACACATTTCTTGTTAACAAACTATAGTTTTGGCAAGTCGGTTAGGACATCTACTTTGTGCATGACACAAGTCATTTTTCCAACAATTGTTTACAGACAGATTATTTCAATTATAATTCACTGTATCACAATTCCAGTGGGTCAGAGGTTTACATACACTAAGTTGACTGTGCCTTTAAACAGCTTGGAAAATTCCAGACAATGGTGTTAATGCTTTAGAAGCTTCTGATAGGCTAATTGACATCAGTTGAGTCAATTGGAGGTGTACCTGTGGATGTATTCGAAGGCCTACCTTCAAACTCAGTGCCTCTTTGCTTGACATCATGGAAAAATCCAAATATATCAGCCAAGACCTCAGAAAAAGAATTGTAGACCTCCACAAGTCTGGTTCATCCTTGGGAGACATTTCCAAATGCCTGAAGGTACAACGTTCATCTGTGCAAACAATAGTACGCAAGTATAAACACCATGGGACCACGCAGCCGTCATACCGCTCAGGACGGAGACGCATTCTGTCTCCTAGAGATGAACGTACTTTGGTGCGAAAAGTGCAAATCAATCCCAGAACAAAAGCAAAGGACATTGTGAAGATGCTGGAGGAAAGAGGTACAAAAGTATCTATATCCACAGTAAAATGAGTCCCATATCGATATAACCTGAAAGGCCGCTCAGCAAGGAAGAAGCCACTGCTCCAAAACCATCATAAAAAAGCCAGACTACGCTTTGCGACTGCAAATGAGGACAAAGATCGTACTTTTGGAGAAATGTCCTCTGGTCTGATGAAACAAAAATAGAACTGTTTGGCCATAATGACCATCGTTATGTTTGGAAGAAAAAGGGGGAGGCTTGCAAGCCGAAGAACACCATCCCAACCGTGAAGCACGAGGGTGGCAGCATCATGTTGTGGGGGTGCTTTGCTGCAGGAGGGACTGGTACACTTCACAAAATAGATTGCATCATGAGGTAGGAAAATGATGTGGATATATTGAAGCAACATCTCAAGACATCAGTCAGGAAGTTAAAGCTTGGTCACAAATGGGTCTTCCAAACGGACAATGACCCCAAGCATACTTCCAAAGTTGTGGCAAAATGGCTTAAGGACAACAAAGTCAAGGTATTGGAGTGGCCATCACAAACCCTGACCTCAATCCTATAGAACATTTGTGGGCAGAACTGAAAAAGCGTGTGTGAGCAAAGAGGCCTACAAACCTGACTCAGTTATACCAGCTCTGTCAGGAAGAGGGGGATGACCACGGCAGCTTTCCAATCTTTGGGGATCTCAGACGATACGAAAGAGAGGTTGAACAGGCTAGTAATAGGGGTTGCAACAATTTCGGCGGATAATTTTAGAAAGAAAGGGTCCAGATTGTCTAGCCCAGCTGATTTGAAGGGATCCAGATTTTGCAACTCTTTCAGAACATCAGCTGTCTGGAATTGGGTGAAGGAGAAATGGAAGAGGCTTGGGCAAGTTGCTGTGGGGGTTGCAGGGCTGTTGACCGGGGTAGGGGTAGCCAGGTGGAAAGCATGGCCAGCCGTAGAAAAATGCTTATTGAAATGATCGATTATCATAGATTTATCGGTGGTGACAGTGTTGCCTAGCCTCATATGGGAGGAGGTGCTCTTATTCTCCATGGACTTTACAGTGTCCCAAAACCTTTTGGAATTAGTGCTACAGGATGCAAATTTCTGTTTGAAAAAGCTGGCTTTAGCTTTCCCAACTGACTGTATATATTGGTTCCTGACTTCCCTGAAAAGTTGCATATCGCAGGGGCTATTCGATGCTAATGCAGAACGCCACAGGATGTTTTTATGCTGGTCAAGGGCAGTCAAGTCTTCGGTGAACCAAGGGCTATATCTGTTCTTAGTTCAACATTTTGTGAATGGGGCATGCTTATTTAAGATGGTGAGGAAAGCACTTTTAATGAGCAACCAGGCATCCTCTACTGACGGTATGAGGTCAATATCCTTCAAGGATACCCGGGCCAGGTCGATTAGAAAGGCCTGCTGCGGAAGAGTTTTAGGGAGTGTTTGACAGTGATGAGGGTTGGTCGTTTGACCATGGATCCATTACGAATGCTGGCAATGAGGCGGTGATCACTGAGATCCTGGTTGAAGACAGCATTGGTGTATTTAGAGAGGAAGTTGATCAGGATGATATCTAAGAGGGAGCCCATGGTTATGGATTTAAGGTTGTACCTGGTAGGTTCCTTGATAATTTGTGTGAGATTGAAGGCCTCTATCTTAGATTTTAGGACGTCTGCGGTGTTAAGCATATCCCAGTTTAGGTCACCTAACAGTACGAACTCTGAAGATAGATGGGGGGCAATCAATTCACATATCGTGTCCAGGGCATAGCTGGGGGCTGAGGGTGGTCTATAACAAGTGGCAGCGGTGAGAAACCTGTTTCTGGAATGGTGGATATTTAGAAGTAGAAGCTCAAATTGTTTGTGCACAGACCTAGATAGTATGACAGAACTCTGCAGGTTAACTCCGCCCCCTTTGGCAGTTCTATCTTGTCGAAAAATGTTGTAGTTGGGGATGGAAATTTCTGGATATTTGGTGGCCTTCCTATGCCAGGATTCAGACATGGCTAGGACATCAGGGTTGGCAGAGTGTGCTAAAGCAGTGAGAAAAACAAACTTAGGGAGGAGGCTCCTAATGTTAACATGCATGAAACCAAACCAAGGCTTTTACTGTTACAGAAATCAACAAATGAGAGCGCCTGGGGAATGGGAATGGTGCTGGGGGCTGCAGGGCCTGGGTTAACCTCTACATCACCAGAGGAACAGAGGAGGAGTAGGATAAGGGTATGGCTAAAGGCTACAAGAACTGGTCGTGTAGTGCGTTCGGAACAGAGAGTAAAAGGAGCAGATTTCTGGGCGTGGAAGAATAGATTTCAGGCATAATGTACAGACAAGGGTATGGTAGGATGTGAGTACAGTGGAGGTAAACCTAGACATTGAGTAACGATGAGAGAGGTTTTGTCTCTGGAGGCACCAGTCACCGCATGTGTGGAGGGTGGAACAAATGGGCTATCTAAGGCATATTGGGCAGGGCTGTGGGCTCTACAGTGAAAAAAGACAAATATCACTGACCAGAACAGCAATAGACAAGGCATATTGACAAAATGTTTTTAATTTTTTTACCTTTATTTAACCAGGTAGGCTAGTTGAGAACAGCTTCTCATTTACAACTGCGACCTGGCCAAGATAAAGGGAGAGATTGGGCAGAGGCATGTGTAGCCGAGTGATGTACAAAAGGGCTCCGCATGTCAGGATTGGCAGGTTGCCTCAGGGACTCCTCTGTCTGTCCTCATGCCCGTGTTGTGCAGCTGAAATAGGATGTTTTAATGAAAGAACAAAAGAAACAATCAGAAATAATTGAATGTCTGGAGGTGTTACACTGACCATCTGCATATCACTATCCTGAATTACTACCTGCTCACCTGGGAATGACAGAGGGAGGGAGGGAGGGAGGGAGGGAGGGAGGTGGAAAGACAGCATAGTTAGTAGGAGAGCGAGAGAGGGAAAGAGAGAAAGCAGTTAGAAGTGAGACTATGAGAGTGCTGTATGGTCTCTGTCAAGTCAATTATCTTCAGGACATTTTTCTTCGAATCGATTGCAGGATTCTGTGACCCTTCTTGGGATATGCCAAAAAGCAAGGAATCAGAACTGAGCCTAGCCACACACTTCAATTTCCTGGAAGAGAAATAAACAATCCGGGAGATAAATGAATAAAATACAACAAAACATCAGAACATGTGGTCTGATAACAGGACCATGCACAGACCTTTCAGAGGGCAGGTTCTCTTTTTTTGTTGCATAAGCCTATTTATATCTGCAACAACACACTCACTCATCAGAAGTTGAAAGCAAGATAGTTACAGTGCCTCCTAAAGACATGATTGACATCAGGAAAATAGGGTGGGCTATCAGCTGATCATTGATGTCATTCATTGATATAAATCTGATAGCAGGCGCGATAATTCTATTGATTGTGATTTATCCTCAATGCTCTTAAATAATAACTTCCTAATATAGCCTAATATTCATCATCTTATAACTCATGATATATGGCTGGCTGGCTGGTGGTTAACTAGAGTCTAGACAACCTGTGTTCAGTGCTTTAATTTGTAAACCAGGACGTGCTGGAACAAAAAGTGACCTGGGGAGCTCTGAGGTACTGGAACGCTTGAGATATTTTATTTATTTTTTATAATCAAGCATTGCATGCATTTCATCGCAAATGATAGAAATGTCAGGCTACTTTCACACTGACAAACTGAGATCAAATAAAACGTCAACAAAACATTTGCGTCCCCTTTGGCACTCAGAAAAGTCTCAATTCATCAGGGCGTGGACTCTACAAGGTGTTGAAAGCGTCCAACAGGGATGCTGGCTCATGTTGACTCCAATGCTTCCCGCAGTTGTCAAGTTGGCTGGATGTCCTTTGGGTGGTGGACCATTCTTGACA
Source organism: Salmo salar (assembly GCF_965601325.2). Taxonomy (NCBI): domain Eukaryota; kingdom Metazoa; phylum Chordata; class Actinopteri; order Salmoniformes; family Salmonidae; genus Salmo; species Salmo salar. Next base: position 38,919,482 of record NC_138295.1, on the reverse strand, counting down.
CACTCAAACCGGTGCACCTGGCACCTACTTGCATATGTTACGGCCCTGAAAAAGGGGAGAAATAATCACGAGAGTGATACGGTATTATTTCCTCAGTGAGAACTTTTACTGTAATCATTTTACCAAAGTAACACATTTTACAAAAGTAACACATTTTACAAAACAACAGATCTACAGGAAAGAGCTAGTGTTGTAGGGTACAAGGCTTATTCAAGTCACAACAGTATACACTGTAATTCACTGAAACATACACTCATTTCAATATAACTGTCAAGCACAACGTTTTAACTCAGTAAACCATAACTTAATTTATCAACAGTCAATAAAGTGTTTGAAAAACCCTTACACAAATAACACCGCAAAATATCTTATTAGCAACGCACATGTTCATTCACGATCGACATAAAATGGCAGCTACTCTCAGTACGAAGCTAGCTTTAGCTGCAACCGAGCAGGGCTCATATTACTCTGCAAACTTAACTCTAACTTCCTCAAGATGTTACTAAGACACACCTTAAACACTCTTGACATGTTAGCGAATTATTACATTTAAATGACTCTGTTTTCATCAATAACGTACCTGAAAAAGGGTAGAAATAATCACGAGAGTGATACGGTATTATTTCCTCAGTGAGAACTTTTACTGTAATGAGGAAAAGACCGCGATTTCCCCGCGAACTTGGGTGGAGACCAGAGCAGTCGATCTCAGGCTCATAGATTAAAGAGCATTTAGTAGATCACAGATTAACACTTTTCCCCATCAGTTAGGCACCACAAAATAAAGTAATCAATATAACGTTTACACATTCCTTTTACAATTCTTACCTTTTGTACGCTTGATGGATTTTAACTTTAACACAATTATGAATGTTATCAATCTCTATCAACTAATACAGAATGCATGATCTTTTTAACCTTAGATGTTTTAAGATCCTCACATACTATGAACTTACTAATACTTTTTAATGTATAACAGGCTATGAGTATTTCCTTTAACCTGTCACACTCTCCCCGACAAAATAAATGTTGTCCCAACATTACCAACATCGTCTTCTTCAACAGTCTGTCTGCACTGGACCTAGGAAATCCTCTTCTGTAAGGTAGTAGTTGTGCAGAGGTCAAGGGTCACAGTTCAAATATAACTAAACAAGTTATTTTCACAGTCCATATCTGTTGACCAGCTGTATAAACAGTCCATAAGCAGTCTTTTCTCATACTATTGATCAACAGTCCATCCATTTTAATGATCTATATGCATAGTCTGCAAATTGTCTCTTGTGACAGTCTGTGAAATCAGTCAGCAGTCCATGGTTAAACATGTCAACTCTGTAGCCTCATGTTTGCTGAAGCCCATACATGTAAGGTGGCTGAAAGTAACATTGCTGTAGTGATGGCAGCCATGGATCCATTCCTGGTGCAGAGTAGACAGGGAACAACTGTGGCTGGATACTGTAGCAGGAAGGGATACCAAGCTGATCATAGGTGATACGTCTTGGAGGGTGTCTCTCTCTTTGTGGCAGCTGGTAGGCTGGTTCCTCAGGTTCAGCAGCAGCAGTTAATGAAGGAAAGGCACTTGGTGGACGATCATCAGGCAAATTTTCAGCAGGCAAGTTCATCTCCTCAGCAGGCAGGTCTTTAACTGTGGTTGTCTCCTCCAGCCGCTTTTCAACCAGAGGCTGTGCTGGTTGCGTATCAGGGACTGGCACTGCAACTGTCTGTTTCACTGGTGGGGGCCTGTGTTCCCACTCTCTTGCTGGTTCAGCATCCCTCTCCTCAGGTACTGTAGGAGATGTGGGAACCTGTAGCGGCTCATGATGAAGGTCATATTCATCCCCGCTGTCTTCATCAGAATCTAGAGGCTCTGATTCAGGCGGATGTCTCCCTTTTTTCTGACTTTTGTCATCTTTGGTCATTTCTGGTTGTGTCTCAAAAGGTAAGTGGTCACAGGACATGAGCAGGTTTCTGTGCAGGACCCTGGAGCGTCCCCTACCCTTTTCTGGTCTCAATTCATAAATCGGCAGGTCTGGACCCATTTCTCTCACTACTGTGTGAATTGTATCTTCCCAATAGTTACGGAGTTTTCCTGGTCCTCCTCTTGGTGTCAGGTTTTTAATCAGAACTCGCTCGCCAGGCTGTAGCACTGAACTCCTAACTTTAGTGTCATAGTACTTCTTACTTCTTTCAGCGGCTTTCTGAGCATTTTCATTTGCAATGGCGTATGCTTCTTCCATCCCTCGTTTCCAGTTCTCCACGTAGTCTCGCTGGTTACTGGAACCTGCCTCTGTGCACAATCCAAAGAGCATATCAACTGGAAGCCTGGGTGATCTCCCAAACAGAAGATAAAATGGTGAATAGCCAGTCACTTCGCAACGGGTGCAGTTATAGGCATAAACCAGTTTGTTCAGAGACTCCTTCCAGTTTGACTTTTGTGTCTCAGTTAGTGTCTTTAACATTTGCAACACTGTTCTGTTCATGCGTTCCACTTGACTGTTCCCCATCGGGTGATAGGGTGTTGTTCTGGACCCCGCCATGCCACTGAGTTTCTTTAATTGATGGAACAACTGATTTTCAAATTCTCCCCCTTGGTCATGGTGGATGCGGGACGGGAACCTGAACTTCAGGGCAAAGTCATTGAAGATGAGATTTGCAGCAGTTTTACCTGACTTTGATGTGGTGGCGTAGGCTTGAGTGAAACGTGTAAAATGATCAACAATCACGAGGATGTACTCATATCCCCCTTTGCATCTGTCGAGATGAAGGAAGTCTATACATACCAGTTCAAATGGCTGTGTCGTCACAATGTTTGTCAGAGGAGCTCTTGTTTCATGGGCTGGCTTTTTCTGCTTGACAGAGCTACAAGTTTTAGTCACATAGTGCTCGATATCAGCTTGCATATATGGCCAGAAGAAGCGGTCACGTACTAGTGATACAGTGCGGTCAGTACCTTGGTGTCCCATGTTATTGTGCAACTCTTCCATTACTTTACCTTTGTACTGCTCTGGTAGAACTAACTGCTTGCGGGCTGTAGTGATTCTGTACAGAATGCCATCACTGTCTATTGTCAATTTGTCCCATTCCCTGAATAGGCATTTTGTCTTTGGACTGCATTCCTTTTGCTCTTTAACTGGCGGTTTGGAACCAGACAGTTTGAAATTGAGCACAGGACGGATGACCGGATCAGATTCTTGTGCTTCTCTTATCCCATCTTTTGGGATCGAGCTGATTGTTGCAGTGGTTGTCTCACCTTCAGCTGATACTGACATAGATGCAGCTGAAAGTGACCAAGGTACAACAGCCTCTTTCTGTACCTCAACTGCTTGTATCGTGGCGGCAATGGTGTCTGGTGGAAGCTCCTCAGAACATTCTTCCATCAGTGACTCTACATCCAGTGGCATCCTTGACAAAGCATCTGCATCACCGTTCTCTTTGCCTGGCCTGTACTTTATTGTAAAGTGGAAATCAGCCAATTCTGCAACCCACCTGGAAGTGGTTGCGTTCAGTTTTGCAGTAGACAGAATGTAGCTGAGCGGGTTGTTATCGCTGTATACACTGAAGGTCGGAGCATAGTACAAATAATCACGGAACTTATCAGTGATTGCCCATTTTAGAGCCAGAAATTCTAGCTTGCCCGAGTGGTAGTGATAGTTCTTCTCAGCTGCTGTTAAGGTTCGAGAGCCATAAGCAATGACCCTAAGCTTCCCATCTTGCTTTTGATACAGAACTGCTCCCAAGCCTTGGTGTGACGCATCAGTGTGTACAACAAATGGCTGAGTGAAATCAGGGAAACCTAAGACTGGTGGGTGAAGCAAACACTCAATCAGCTGTTCAAGTGCCTGTTGATGCTGGTCAGTCCACAGGATTGGCTTGTTTGAGGGCACCACATTACTTACTTTCTTTGTTTTTGTTTTCCGTGGGTGGTGAGGTAATTTCTCTGAATCTGCTTTCAGGAGGTCATACAGGCAGCTGGCCCTCCTAGAAAAGTCTTTGATGTACTGTCTGTAGTAAGTGAGTAAACCAAGCATTTTTCTGAGCTGGCCCACAGTCTCTGGTCTGATTTCTTTCAATGCTCTTACTGCTTCAAAATCGGCTGGGTCAACTCGGCTGCCCTCTGCAGACACTATTCTGCCCAAATAACGGACCTGGGGTTTAAAGAGATCACACTTACTTGGTTTGAGTTTAATGCCATACTCTCTGAGACGCTGCAAAACTTTTCGCACATCATTCACATGGCTGTCGAATGTTTTACTGAAAACTAGCGTGTCGTCCAGATAAGGAATGCAGATGTTATTCCGGAGCCCTTCCAAACACTCCTCCATACACCGCTGAAAAGCTGCAGGAGCGTTCATGAGGCCGAATGGCATACGTATCCACTCATAGAGTCCCCATGGAGTCACAAATGCTGTCAGTGGTCTGCTTTCTTCAGAGATGAACCCCTGGTGATACGCTTTTCCCTGGTCTAAGAGGGAGAACCAGGAATTACCACCTAAACTGTCCATGATGTCTTGGACCCGAGGGATGGGCTGGCGGTCGGGATGTGTCTTTCTGTTCAGGTCTCTGTAATCTATACACAACCGGAGGGTCCCATCCTTCTTCCGAACGCACACGACAGGTGAAGAATATGAAGAGTTTGACTTCCTAACCCAGCCCTGGGCTATTAGGTCATAAAGGTAACCCTTCATCTCCTGATACAGTGGCCTGGGCACTGACATGTATGTGCGCTTGACTGGTTCAGAGTCCTTTAGCGAAATAGTCATTTTCAATCGTTCAATGCAGCCAATGTCATTGTCTGATCTGGAGAAGGAGTGACACTCTTCTCTAAGCATTTGCCTAACAACTTCTCTCTGCTCTTCGGTTATGTGATTTAAACCTACTGGTGGATCCCACTGTTCAGTAGCAGTACATGGGGTTCGAACGCTGGTGTGATTCACTGTGGCTGGGGTGACAGTTTTTTCAAAGACCTGGGCAGGTAACACAGTCATAATGGTTTGTACTGTACCGATTATTGTGCGTCCTAGCAGGGCAATGTCGTGGTCAGTGGGGTTAGAGACATCAAGCATGATAACTGGAAAAACACCTTTCCTGACTCTGACTAGTGTGTCAAAGAACTCAAGGTCGTCTGGCCACTGCGGGTTCAGGTCTGGCTGGAAAAGCATTGTCATGTCCTCTTTGAAAGGCTGGGAAGCTACACGGCACTCAATCTGAATGCTACTGTGTTTTGGTACAGCAACCTTCTCTTTCTTGGTTTTCACTGCATATTCATCTGTCTGTTCTGCGCTAACAGCCTGTATAAAAGCTCTCACCTTGTTTCTTTTGAGGCTTGGGAAAGCTGTTTTTACTATACTGTATTGTTTAGTCTTGTCGGTCATTGTCAGGATGTGCTCGATAACATTGAAACCTATGATGGGATGAGATAGGTGACAGCCTTTCATTACCAGCACTGGGATGATCAGTTCCTTTGTTTGGTCAGTTTCAGAGGCTAGCCGAAAAGTTGTTTCAATCCATCCCAGGTACGGCATTTCAGTCCCATTTGCTGCAGTCAACATTAGACCATCAGGTGAGTCCAGGATTTCTGAAACATCTCTCAGCCTTGCGTTTGGGAGAGATTCCTCTTTCCATCGTTCATCAATGACCGATACCTGAGAGCCTGTGTCCCATAGAGCTTGGAGGTGGTGGCGATTCAGGTGACACTCAATAAGGCACTGTCTGCCGACTAGCGAGGTGACCTTACGGGGGTGGCAACCTTGAGCTAGGGATGGTAAAGAGTGGGCATTTTCCTCTGTGCAGGAAAACCTTTCCCTGGTAGAGTCAATTTTCAGGTGAGTGCATTTTCCCCTATGTTTAGTCCAATGTTGGTTTTGACATACTTTGGAACAGTACAGTGTCTCTTTACATGATGAACATTGTTTCAGGTTCTCAAATGAATCTTCTCTGGCACAATTTGCACATTTCTGGGACTTTTTGGTAGCTACGGTTAACACTTGTCCCTCAGCGGTAACCCTTCCCCGTTTAAAGGGGCCTCTCTTGATGGTCTGACTCCCCGGATTTTACATCCAGCTTGAAAATGTTCTCCACTCCCACATCGGAAGCAGTGTGTGCAGCGTGCATCTGTTCTGGCCTGCTGGCAGACAAAACACCTCCTTGGAGCTTGAGCAGAACGGTTGGTATACAGGTTAGGTGCATATTGATGCTGCGCAGGGTCAGGTGCTTGGGGCTGACTGTAGTTGCTGTAATAGTGCTGCTGGGAAACAGGTGGCTGGGGTTCCCTATCTGGCCTCCTAACTGGAGGTGGGGCATAGACACAAGGCGGTGACTGAAACATAGGCTGCTGTAATGTCTCCTTAATCTGAGCAATCTCTGCACTGAGACCTTTTAGAGAAGCGACACCTGTCTTAAGTTCAGCTAACTCTGTTAACAGTTCTGCGGGTATCTTAGCTTTGGCTTCCTTCACAGGGCACTTTGCAGATGGCGTATCTTCTAACTGGACTACACTTACCGTTGTAGCAGGCTGTGGGGAATTAAACCGCCTTTTGTTTCGTCTTTCTATCTCATTAGCACAAGCAATGTTAAGCTTCTCTAGCAAAACCTCATCTGATGTTTCGCTATCTAGCAGGAGAGGCTGCATGTCTATCCTGATACTGTCACTCTGGAGACCTGTAAGGACTGTGTGTAAACCCATGCGCTGGACTAGAGCAGGGTCATACTTAAGCCCTGATTCTGACTCCTGGGATGCAAACAGTACTTTCTGCCTCAAATCTAAGACGCGCATCAGGAAGCTTTGAGGGGTCTCCTTGCTATGCTGTGCTTCTGAAGCTAGCTGTTTGTAAAGCTCTGTTGCACTCTTCTCTTGGAAGTGGGAACGCAGGATACATCTAAGTGTGGGAAGAGTTAGCTGGGGTTTACCCTCCAAGTAGCTGCGTAGCTGTGAGCCTGGAGAAATAGCCCTGACTACTGCGTCTACTATTTCTACCTCAGGATAGCCTCTGTTAAGTCCATTCTCGATCTGATGGGCAAGGCTGGAAAAAATCAGTTTATCTTTCTGGCCCGGTTCACCTATCTGACCAGAAATTGTAAACTCTTTGCGCCAGTATGAGCTGGGCTGTGCACTGGGTGAGAGCGGCACGCTCACCTGGAGATTAGCATGGGGTTGGGGCTGACGCAGAGAATCACTGGCTTTGGCTGCAGTAATCTGCTCAGTTCCCACCCCTTGTTGTGGGGTTGCAGTTCTCAGTTCCTCTATTCTGTGATGTGTTCCGGCTGTTTCAATATCATGGTCAGTTTGCCCTGTTTTGTTATCTATGCCACTGATCATCTCTGTCATTTTGTCTTTAAGTAGCAACAATTCCGACATGCCGCCATCTTCTAACTCTGCAGCTTCCTCTCTTTCAAGGAACCTCATAATGTGAGTCATCAATGATATGCGGGATTTGTCTTGAACATCTCTTCTCTGTTCGCCTGAGATGTCAAGGAAATCACATATCTCTAGTAACTTGTCTTTAGTCAGGGTGTGCAATTCTCCTACTACCTCTTCCTGTAGTTCTTCCAAGGCGGTCGTCATGTTGACAGAACAGGAGGAACTTTTACTGTGCAGGAGTTGACTCTGAATTAGATGGTCCTTACTGTCTCTGATGGTCGATCAATGGCCTCAGCTGACACGTACTTAACCACCAACTTCCAGCTCTCCTCGAACACTTTCCTCACTGCAGCCTGCCTGAGTTGTTATGTGGGGATTTAGCTGGCTCGGAATTCAGCGACCAGGATGTGGAAACTGGACATCTGAGCAGCAATCTCAGCGGAGCCTCCAAAAATGTTACGCCCCTGAATAAGGGGAGAAATAATCACGATAGTGATACAGTATTATTTCCTCAATGAGAACTTTTACTGTAATGAGGAAAAGACCGCGATTTCCCCGCGAACTTGGGTGGAGACCAGAGCAATCGATCTCAGGCTCATAGATTAAAGAGCATTTAGTAGATCACAGATTAACACTTTTCCCCTTCAGTTAGGCACCACAAAATAAAGTAATCAATATAACGTTTACACATTCCTTTTACAATTCTTACCTTTTGTACGCTTGATGGATTTGAACTTTAACACAATTATGAATGTTATCAATCTCTATCAACTAATACAGAATGCATGATCTTTTTAACCTTAGATGTTTTAAGATCCTCACATACTATGAACTTACTAATACTTTTTAATGTATAACAGGCTATGAGTATTTCCTTTAACCTGTCACACATACCCGGTTCAAAGGCATTTAAATCTTCACCCTCTGAATGGCACACATACACAATCCATGCTTCAATTGTCTCAAGGCTTAGCAATCCTTCTTTATCCTGTCTCCTCCCCTTCATCTACACTGATGGAAACGGACTTAACAAGTGACATCAATGAAGGATCATAGCTTTCACCTGGATTCACCTGGTCAGTCTAAGTCATGGAAAGAGCTAATGTTTTGTATACTCAGTGTATTGTACAATATGAGGAGGAAATTATAGTCCTAAAAAAAGCTTTCCAGTTTCACTGACTCACCCAATGATGCGCAGCTCACTCACCGCCGACGGCTGATGTGCTCGTGCCAAAAGCCTACCTTTCTCTTGTTTTACTTTGTAAAACAGTGTTCGCTCAATAGGCCTAGTTGGAAGTTGATAAAATATTTTGGTAGCCTACGGCAGACAGATTAGTCTTCTCTTTTCAGCAGGAGCCATTTGCTTTCTAACCTGTGTTTTCTTGCACAATACAGCTGTGGAAAACTCTTAGAGACTTACCCAGAAAGACTCGCTGCCAAAGGTACTTCTACAAAGTATTGACTTAGGGGTGTGAATACTTATGCAAGTGAGATATTTCTGTATTTCATTTTCAATACATTTGCAAAGATTCGTAAAAACATGTTTTCACTTTGTCATTATGGTGTATTGTTTGTCTATGGGTGAGAGAAAAAAAGACCTGTAATCCATCTTGAATTCAAGCCTGTAACACAACAAAATGTGGAATAAGTCAAGGGGTATGAATACTTTCTGAAGGCACTGTATGCTCTTACCTATTGAGTTGTGGGAGTTTTGAGTCAGACACATGTTCTGCTGTACGATAGACAGTTTAGTTTGAGTTAGTCGGGTCTCTCTCGCCCTCCCTCTCCTTTTCTCTTCCCCTCGTGGTGGATATCAACTGGAGCAGTGCTGGCAATAGTCTCCCTCTTGTATTTTCTATTGTTGTCATTCTAAGCTGTTGTAGGTATGCAATATACAGAAATGTGCACTGGCTTTTGTTGTAAACCGCCATAAGTTAAATGAACTTAGGCTGGAGTGATATTGTTACCGAATCTTGTCCTATGCTTAGGCTAATCATCACATTAGGAATTGTATTTTATTGTTAGTCTACATAGATACATGAAATGCTTTATAATACAGGTGATTTCTTCCCCCAAAACGTTGAACATCTAACAGTCAAATCATAGCGTAAAAGCAGGTGGGCTTGTTCTACTCTTTTTGGCCCATTTTCTGGTGTTTTGTCGTGGAACACTGAGTGGGTCTAGCGTAACATGTCAACACTGTTACCCATAGATAGACAGGCTAGAAACGTTTTAACAATTTAATTTTGAAATTTGAAGCTTGCATTCAATTGCCCCTCCCTGTTGCACACAACAAGCTTCCATTCCCCCTGTCACATTGAGATTTATGGCTGATTTAAGATTAAATTGTCAACCCTGTTACTTTATTTGGCACTTAATAGGCATTTACTATTGTATTTTTTTTAATGTAGCCCTTTCCTGCAGTCAAATGACCTGTTGGCCTCATGGGTGGAATGTTATTCATATTTTTCATAATTTCATAATGAATAAATATTATTTCAAAAAAGCCGGAGAAAATCCGGTGTTCTTATCTCAAACGGTTTTGTTATATTTCAGTCTTCTGTGATGTATATAAAGTGTAATAGTACAGGTGTCTTGTTTTTTTTTAAGCCCATAACCAAGTGTGTGAGTAGATTTGTTTAAGACTACCAAGAAACACTGTGTGACCCTGATTTAGCCCACTGTAGTAAATGGTTAAAGCCTCTTGGGATGGGAAAACTTTTTTTATCAAGTTGAACATGTGCTCTTTATGAAAGAATGTTAAATGTTTTTTTCCACACATTAAGTTACACATCTTAAAAGGCACCGAATTGGTGGAATGACCCAGCTACTAAAAGAGCTTGAGGCTACAAATCCACACACTGTAGGCCTTATGGGAGTAAATGCAGCATTATACAGCGGGGTCTGGAATGATTGACACCCTTGAGAAAGATAAGCAATAATGACTGTATAAAAAAAATAATTAAAACACTGAGCTATATTATATTCTCAAAAAAATTGGGACATTTTATTATTTTATACTGGCTAGGCCCCTTCTCAATTTCCGCCTGAGTGACGTGCCCAAAGTAAACTGCCTGTTGCTCAGGCCCTGAAGCCAGGATATGCATATAATTGGTACCATTGGAAAGAATATACTTTTTAGTTTGTAGAAATGTTAAAATAATGTAGGTGAACACAATAGATATGGTAGGAGAAAATCCAAAGAAAACCGGAATTTCTTTTCTTTTGAGAGACAATGCTCTTACAATGGAAAGTCTGAGGGCATACTGAAAATTAGCTCCTTGGATGCAATTCATATGACTTCCACAGGGTGTCAGCAGTCTATGTTCAAGGTTTCAGGCTTGTAACTTCAAAAACGAATAAGAAATATCAGTTTTAGTACAGGGACACAGTCTTGGAAATTCGTGTTTGCTCACGGAATGAAGACAGAATGCACCTGCTAAAATCGGTTTCCTATTGAACATACTTCTTTCCGTGAGAAATATTATAGTTTGATTACATTTTAGGGTATCTGAGGAGTAAATAGAAATGTATTTTGACTTGTTGAAACAAAATTTAGGGGTATATTTTTATAGTCCTTTCTCTGCATGTTGAATGGGTGGATTACTCAAATTGATGGCGCCAACTAAACTGACTTTTTAGGATATAAAATAAGGATTTTATCTAACAAAACGACACTACAATCTTATAGCTGGGACCCTTTGGATGACAAATCAGAGGAAGATTTTCAAAAAGTAAGTGAATATTTCATCTCTATTTGTGAATTTATGAAACATGTGCCGGTGGAAAAATATTTTGATGTGGGGCGCCGTCCTCAAACAATCGCATGGCATGCTTTCACTGTAATAGCTACTGTAAATCGGACAGTGCAGTTAGATTAACAAGAATTTAAGCTTTCAACCGATATAAGACACTTATATGTACCTAAATGTTTGATATCCATAATTTGTATGATTATTTATTTGAATTGCGCGTCCTCCAGTGTCATTTTGGAATCACTTTTATTATAAATAAGAATAGAATATGTTCCTATGATTATGGATAATCCTAAACATGCAAACCTCTCACCATTACCAATAACAGAGGGCGTTAGCATATCTTTGAGGCATAATCTTTGACCCTCTGTAAATTTGTCACTCATCTTTATTCACAATTATTTCAGGATAAACCATAATCAGTCACATTCATTTTTAATTAACTAGGCAAGCCAGATAAGAACAAATTCTTATTTACAATGATGGCCTACTGGGGCACAGTGGGTTAACTGCCTTGTTCAGGGGCAGAACGACAGATATTTACCTTGTCACCTCAGGGATTCAATCCAGCAACCTATCGGTTACTGGCCCAACACTCTAACCACTAGGCTACCTGCCACCCCCCAAAAATGCAATCATTATTAATGCAGTCATTATTGCTCATCTTTATCAAGGGTGTCAATAATTTCGGACCCCACTGTAGCTACATGTATAGCCCTCACTGTCAAAGCGAGGCATCATCAGTGGGAATTGTTTATATAACGCTGCAGGTAGTGTAATGAAGGTCGATATGGTAGACATGCTTGGTTGGGTTTGATATTCTGACAGTGTGATTGCTATTGCTCCGAGCTAGGGTGCTGATTCCTGAGTGCATTCCTCACCTGGTTGAACTGTCTGTGGAGCTGGAGCTGGAAGGTGTTTCGTGTGTGTGTGTGTGTGTGTGTGTGTGTGTGTGTGTGTGTGTGTGTGTGTGTGTGTGTGTGTGTGTGTGTGTGTGTGTGTGTGTGTGTGTGTGTGTGTGTTGCAGTGAATATTAAAATGCCAATTGGAATCTAGACTTGTATTGAAACTTTAATAAATTAAGTGAGTGTGTGCACAAGCGAGTGCCTCTGTCTGTCTGTCTGTCTGTCTGTCTGTCTGTCTGTCTGTCTGTCTGTCTGTCTGTCTGTCTGTTTGTGTGTGCATGCGTGTGTCACGGAAGTTACACCGTGTGTGTGTAAGTCTGTCAGTCAAAGGAAGGGCTGTACACAGAATACCTGTCACATGTGTTATGAATCTGTCTCTGGGAGAGCACTGTGACATTGGATTAGACAATCTCTCATACATCCTGCAGTGCAGTGGCGTACTGAGCTGTGTGCGTGTCTGATGGTAACCCTGTCACTACTGTACTGTCTCCTCTCGATTAGATTCACGTGGTTAACCATGTGTCTGTTCCTCTAGAGCTGATAACGTTGTCATACGTTTTTATGGGGCTTTGATCGCAGTTTTAATCACACACTTTATTAACCCAGCTGGGTTTATAGGGATCTGCTCGCAGTTAGCTGATTATGGCTGTGTGTGTGTGTGTGTGTGTGTTTCCTTTATCTCCCTGTACTACTATCGTTATTATTTTTCCCTCTTCCTGTGTCTGTAGGGACGCCATCCCTTCTCCCTTAGTTCTGACAGAATTATGAGGTCACAGACCCAATCTCCCTCCCAGAGTTGTTTCTCTTCCAGGAAGGAACTTTATTTTAGTATTCCGATATCATTTATTTATGAGTAACCACCTGGAATTGCAGATATTGTAAATATGTGCTATTGAATTGGTTCCGCTTATTTCTTTCTATATACCGGTAATGAAGGTTTGAAAAGAAAGGGACGACACTGGCCAGTACAGTACATGTACTTTGATTATTTGGATGTGCACGTATGTGTGCACTGTATGTCTGCAAATCTACCAATTCTACCAATTCTATATATTTTGTCATTTGGGGGGGGGGGGCAAAAATAAAATTAAAACATTCAGAAAAAAGGTATTGATCATTATGATCATATTACAGAGTAAAAGAAAAAGCCAGCCAGCCGCACCAATGTGTCTGTCAGGGGTGTGTACGGGAGGTGAAGTCAGGTGCAGGAGAGCAGAGTGTAGTGAACAGGCGCACTTTAATTCCGTTCCATAAATGACAGCACATAAAAACAATAACGTGGCAAAAACACGGAACGTAGCAAAAGTATAGCGCCTGACAATACCCACATAACAAGAAACAATTACACACAAAGACATGGAGGGGAACAGAGGACTAAATACATGCAGTGATTATGGAATGAAAACAAGGTGTGTAATGGAACAAGACAAAACCAATGGAATATGAGAAACGGAGCGGCGATGGCTAGAAAGCCGGTGACGTCGATCGCCGTCCGAACAAGGAGAGGAGCCGACTTCGGTGGAAGTCGTGACAATGTCAGAGGAAACACCGTTTAACTGGCCTGCAGGCACCCGGCCCGCCACAAGGAGTCGCTAGGGCACGATGAGCCAAGTAAAGCCTCCCCAGCCAAACCCTCCCCTAACCTGGACGACTGTGCACCTTCTTATGGGACTCCCGGCCACGGTCAGTTGTGCCACAGCCCGGGAATGAACCCAGGTCTGTAGTAATGCCTCTAGGACTGCAATGCAGTGCCTTAGACCGCTGTGCCACTCGGAGGCCCCAAATGTTATACCTTCTAATGGTAACTGTATCCACATGTAGAATTGGGAGAGAGCGAGGTGATTGCTATCTAAGAGCCAACATCTTTTTTTGCAGCAGTGCTGCCTGCCAGCAGTAATCGTCTCTGATTGACTGATAGATTCAAGGAGCTATCATCATTAAGTAACGTAATAGATGCAAAGTATTGAGTATTTACATTCATGCACTCAAAATTAATTGTATAACTTTGTCAAGAAGCATTTAACTGCAGGGCACTCCCACATAATATGAATAAATGTGGCTGATTTAGCGGACGCAGTGAACAGTTTGGAGTTTGGGCCAATTTCATCCTAAAACTTTTCCTTGGTGTTAAATACAGTCTGTGAACAAATGTCAAATGTACACGCTGATGATTCGGATTACGGGATGCCAAGGTCATATTTGTTGATATTCTGCTCCAGTTAAAGGGTTGTTCAGATCCACTTATATCTGTGGACCGTACTTTTTTAATGGCTACCTCAGAATAGGAGCTTTCCAAAAGTTTATATATTAAAGATATCAGTCCTTTCGGGAGCCCAGATAATTCATTTATGAATTCCATCATTGGTTGGTTCGGTAATTGGGTTTCCCAAGAGACTCCACAGGCCAGTATAGCTGACCTATCTTGTAAATATAGAAAAAGGAGTTGCCTGGTAATGTGTGTATCTTTCAAATCTTGGAAAGTTCTCAAACCATTACTGTCCATGATTTCGGTAAGGGTACGGATTCCACGTTTAGACCATTGGAGGGATGCAAAAGGCCGCCCTCCAGACCGCAAGGCTTTATTGGGAAATATTGAAGTATGAGCATGCAATTTTGATTCCCAGTTACATTGTTTTTCAATTTTGCACCAAATAGAGACTGTGTGAGCAATAATGGGACCAAAGCATACTTTCCATTGTTTAAGGGATATATCAGTGAAGACCACCTCTTCCAGGGCAATAGGAGACACCATATTTCTCTCTATACTCCGCCAGGGGGTGGAGGAATCGTGTCAAAACTAATACCAGTGCCTGGAAATACAATTTCAAGTTTGGTACGGATAGAATTTCTTCTAATAGCAAAGCAAGTGGCTGTCAAGTGTCCCTGGTGCAGGGAAATTGCTGTGTGTGTGTGTGTGTGTGTGTGTGTGTGTGTGTGTGGGGGGGGGGGGGGGGGACAGGTTGGGGAGACATCAGTTCTACGACGTCTGCCTGCCCTCTTCACTAGACCATATCCATAAAGTCATTACTGAGACACACGTCATATGGATAGTCTGCAGCAACCTAATCAGTCGCTTCAGGATTCTGCAGTTTTTTCTGTTTTCTGTCCACCAAAATGTTGGATTTTGCTGTGACAATTTGACATTTTGCATGAAAATCTGTGATTATTTTGTCAAATTTGTCATGAAACTTGTGCTGACAGGGGTAAAAGTTTGTTGATTTATTGATTTAACAACTTTACGTATTAAAAGTGAGGTAACAGGTTAAAATAGCGAGCCCTCTTTTTGTAGTGTGGTGACTGGACAGGTATATGCAGTAAATTTGTGATGATTTGACTGTTTTATGCAGTAATCGTGTGGTGATTTGTCAAATGTGCAAACCCTTGCATAAAATGCAGGGAATTGCTGATTTTCCCCCAATAAAATCTGATTTCAGAATCGCAAAATCCTGGAACGATTGCCTAATAACCAGTCAATCTTCACTCCCTGCGCCCTAACCACATCATTATCATGCTATGCGGTGCAGGTTGTAATAAATGCAAATCATTTCATTTTTTTAAGTGACTGTGTGTTGAGGGTATAGCTGTTGGCAGTCATACCTCATTCAAACAGATGGTCTGTTGATATGTACAGTTCTTGTTAGGTAGTTAAGGGTACTTCACAGCTGTAGGTATAGCCATGCACGTATTACAGTCCTAGTCTTTATATCTGCTTTTATAACAGCGACATATTAGTGTTGACAATGTTGCAAAGATACTGTGCCCATAGCTGACAATTTAAACAGAATGTTTACACACACACACACACACACACACACACACACACACACACACACACACACACAGACAGACAAAGAGGTTGCACATTAGTCTTCATTAGAGATCTGATTAGGAAATGAGACCCTGAGCTGTAATTGGAGTTGCTGATGTGACTCTCAGATGTCAGTTCTCTCTCTTTCTCTCTCTTTGTTCATATCTTCCATTTGTATTCCAAAACCAAAACAGTGAGAGTCAATGCTATTCTAGCAATTGCAGGTATACTTTGGTTGGTGTTATTCAAATATGTACTGTACAGACATTGTTTAATGAGCACAATCTTGAGACATAAATCATAGCATTATGTTTACTCTTCACCACACCATAATCTTACACCAGCACTGAATACTGATGAAATGGTGAAACCCAAGAAAGCAGAGTGTGTACTAATTGTGTTTGTGTTGTTCTGGTTCAGTGAGGTAGGATTTGAGGGTCCATCTGTTTGGGTGTCTCGAGGGATGCTCAACTTCTTCTGTCTCTATGACTATTTAATTTCCCAAACGGCAATACAGTGTAGTCCATGGCAACTACTGTGTAGTCCAGCATGCTAAGCTAAAAGGCTGCACACACGGCCTCCTTCATTCCCAATACTTCTAGATTCTCTCACTCTGTTTGTCCCACTCTTTTACTCTTACTCTCTCGCTCCGTTTCTCTCTAGTTTTCTTGTAATTTATCTCACACTTTCTCTTTTTCACTCTATTTCCTCTTCTGTCACTCTCCTCTCTCCTTCCCCTCCTTCCTCTATTACCACCATCTTTCTCACATTCCCAGAAATTGATACAGAATGTAGCAGACACGCACACACACACATGCATGGATGCACGCACACACGCACGCTCTCTCTCTCTCACACACACACACATACACACACAAAAGGTTGCACATTAGTCTTCATTAGAGCTCTGATTAGGAAATGAGCCCCTGAGCTGTAATTGGTATAGATGATGTGACTCTCAGATGTCTTCAGTTCTCTCTCGTTCTCTCTCTTTCTTTCGCTCTCTTTCACTTTCTTTCTTTCTTTCTCTCTCTTTGTCCATATCACCCATTTGTATTCCAAAACCAGCATGATGATAGTGAATGCGACTCTAGTGGTTGCAGATATACACTGAGTGTAGAAACCATGAAGAACACTTTCCTAATATTGAGTTGCACCCCCCCCCCCCCCCCCCCCTTTTGCCCTCAGAACAGCCTCAATTCGACGGGGCATGGACCTTGTAGCCAAGGTGTCGAAAGCGTTCCACAGGGTTGCTGGCCCATGTTGACTCCAATGCTTCCTACGGTTGTGTCATGTTCGCTGGATGTCCTTTGGGTGATGGACCATTCCTGAGGCACATGGGAAATTGTTGAGTGTGGAAAAACCCAGCAGCGTTGCAGTTCTTGACATAAAATGGTGCGCCTGGCACCTACTACCATACCCCATTCAAAGGTACTTAAATTTTTTGTCTTGCCCATTCACCCTCTGAATGGCACACACATGCAATCCATGTCTCAATTCTCTCAAGGCTTAAAAAATCCTTCTGTAACCCGTCTCCTCCCCTTCATTGATTGAATTGCATTTAACAAGTGACATCAATAAGGGATCATAGCTTTCACCTGGATTCACCTGGTCAATCTATGTCATGGAAAGACATGTTTTGTGAACTCAGTGTACTTTGGTTGGTGTTATACAAATATCTACTGTACAGACCTTGTTTTATGAGCACAATCTTGAGCCAAACATTGTACACCAGCACTGAATATTGATGAGATGGTGAACCCTTCGTTCCCTACTCACTCTCCTCTCCCACCTCCCCCTATTTCCACCATCTCTCTCGTATTCCCAGAAATTGATCTTAACCTCCTGTTTAGAACTCCCGGACTCAGCAGCAGTCCAGAACAATATCTGCCGTAGCTTGTTGATTGTGTTTACCTGAATGAGCACGGATGTTCTCTCTACAACACTGCCCTCTCTGTGACCGGGGGAAACCACCTCAGAACTGCCTGTACTGTAAAAGCGGAGTCTGACGTCATTCGTATGTGTAGCTCTATATTCAGCCTTTTAATAACATGTATAACAGCCCTCTCTGTTGGAACAGTCCCTGCATCAATATCCCATTCATATTTGATGAGTCTTCATGCTTTAATGATAAAAGTAATTTCCACAACGCTCCGGTGTTAAACTAACTGAGACACGCTGTAGCCCGGGGCCACTCACCAACACATTATTATCAGTGAATGGGACGTCAGCGACGGTGTGTAGATAAGGACTGTGTTTAGTATTAATGATGCATCGTGCTCTTTAAGACAATTAAGACTTGGGCCGTCGGTTGTTAGGATGTCGTTCTGTTTTATGGATGCTTGCAATGCTGCTTCTTGTTGCGCCGTCACCTCCGTTTTATTATCGGGGTGCCATTTATCTCATATCGTTTCGATGCCATTCCAAATCAAATCAAATGAAAGTTTATTTGTCACGTGCGCCGGATACAACAGGTGTAGACCTTACAGTGAAATGCTTACTTACAGGCTCTAACCAATAGTGCAAAAAAGGTATTAGGTGAACAATAGGTAGGTAAAGAAATAAAACAACAGTTAAAAGACAGGCTATATAGAGTAGCGAGGCTATAAAAGTAGCGAGGCTACATACAGACACCGGTTAGTCAGGCTGATTGAGGTAGTATGTACATGTAGATATGGTTAAAGTGACTATGCATATATGATGAAGAGAGAGTGGCAGTAGCGTAAAAGAGGGGTTGGTGGGTGGTGGGTGGTGGGACACAATGCAGATAGCCCGGTTAGCCAATGTGCGGGAGCACTGGTTGGTCGGGCCAATTGAGGTAGTATGTACATGAATGTATAGTTAAAGTGACTATGCATATATGAGAGAGTAGCAGCAGCGTAAAAGAGGGGTGGGGAGGGGGGGGGCACACAATGCAAATAGTCCGGGTAGCCATTTATCTTGTTCTGTTGTGAGGTCAACTCTCTTTGGTGTTGTAGTGATGTCATTTCTGTTGTGTTGTTGTGATGTCATTTCTCTTGTGTTGTGATGTCATTTCTCTTGTGTTGTTGTGATGTCACTTCTCTTGAGTTGTTGTGATGTCATTTCTCTTGTGTTGTCGATGTAAGGCTGCCCACTGTTTGGCTTCTAGGGTTCCAAAATCCCTTTCAATGACCGATGCTCCACTTCCATCGGACTCCTTGTTAGTTCTTAGCGCCAGTAGACGATCAGATTTGGGTTGCTTTTATTTCCAATGGTGGAACACGCAAACTAAAAATATTCACACGGAGAAATGAAAGTCCTACAGTCACACGAGGATACTTAAAACCCTGCTGTATTAAAAGTCTTATTTCAAATGATAGGAGTTGTAGCTTTTCTTTTCTCCGACTGCGTGTAAGAGTTGTATGTATTAATTCAAATGGGTCCAAAAGGCGGGATGAGCGGGGATGGAGAGGAGAGGATACGAGGGGAGTTGAGGAGGAGGGATGCAAGCAGGGGTCTAGATTAGTAGTCGTCTCAGGGCTGTATTTAAAAATAATTACTACTGTAAAGAATGGAAGCCTGATGACATGAGGTTGTCACTGCATATCTTACCCTCTGCTCCGCTCTTCCCCTCCCCTCCTTCTCCCCTTCTTTTATTAATGAACAGTTTGACTGACTCTCCCTCAGCTCCTCAAGAGGGGAATAATAATAATGTCTTCTAATGCCACTTCCCTCTAAATATTTAAGTGGCAGGCTAGTTGAACGTACGTAGCAGGTTAGGAGAATTAACGTAGCAGGTTAGGAAAAGGTTTAGGGAAAGAGTTAGGGTTAGGTTAGCTAAAGTGATCTCCTAACCTGCTACGAAAAGTAGTAGCCGTACTCCATCAAGTCACAACTGTACGAGACAGAGAAATTAAATGAATAATGAGACAGTCAATCCTAATGCACAGTTAATTGACGCGGGTGTGTTTTCCTCTCTTCTTGAAAGCACTCTGAAGTCACCCGGTCCTTATGTCCACTTCTCATGCTCCTCTGCCTCAAATCCACACCATCAAAACCCCCACTATCTCCTTCATCCTTTATCTGATCAGGCATCGAGACAGAAATACATTTTACAAGGGAGCCTTGCCTAGTGCTGTAGTTTAAACCAAGTCAGTAGATGAATACAAGGCTTATCTTGGAAGAGGGTAAATGCAGCGGTCATTCCAGGCAATAGATGAATAGATAGTGTCTTAGCTGACTAAGGACTCAAAAGATGAGAATATACTCATCAAAACAATCTTGGATCATATTATAAGTGTGTATTGTGTGTTGTGTGTGTGTGTGTGTGGTTGACATTGCAACGAGAGGTTGAGCGTGTGGGATCAGAGTTTTGGTTGAAACGATACACGCAGGGCTAGGATTGGTGGATGGATTTGATTTTGATTGGATCACAACCCACCCAAAGCCCACATCTTCACATTGTGATTGTGGGTTTTATGTTACATCAGAGGGCCACATTACAGAATATGACTAAAGTCATCCAATATGAGACCTTCCTTGCTGATGTGCTGTAGCCATTTAATGGGGATGAGTGGGTGAGTATGAATTTTCTGTCTGTCCTTGCATTTTCTCACCAAGGACTTTAAAGGCCAAGTACAGACGTTTTTTTTTTAAAATCTCAATATCAAATCATTTCTGGGTAACAATAAAGTACCTTACTGTTATTTTGTTCAATTAAAATATTAATGAAAAATAAGCAAAAATAGCTTCTTAGCCAAGAACAATTTCTAAAGCTACATTTACATTTAAGATATTTAGCAGACGCTCTTATCCAGAGCGACTTACAAATTGGTGGATTCACCTTATGATATCCAGTGGAACAGCCACTTTACAATAGTGCATCTAAATATTTTAAGGGGGGGGGGGGGGGTTAGAAGGATTACTTTATCCTATCCTAGGTATTCCTTAAAGAGGTGGGGTTTCAGGTGTCTCCGGAAGGTGGTGATTGACTCCGCTGTCCTGGCGTCGTGAGGGAGCTTGTTCCACCATTGGGGTGCCAGAGCAGCGAACAGTTTTGACTGGGCTGAGCGGGAACTGTGCTTCCTCAGAGGTAGGGAGGCGAGCAGGCCAGAGGTGGATGAACGCAGTGCCCTTGTTTGGGTGTAGGGCCTGATCAGAGCCTGAAGGAGGGAAGTGCCGTTCCCCTCACAGCTCCGTAGGCAAGCACCATGGTCTTGTAGCGGATGCGAGCTTCAACAGGAAGCCAGTGGAGAGAGCGGAGGAGCGGGGTGACGTGAGAGAACTTGGGAAGGTTGAACACCAGACGGGCTGCGGCGTTCTGGATGAGTTGTAGGGGTTTAATGGCACAGGCAGGGAGCCCAGCCAACAGCGAGTTGCAGTAATCCAGACGGGAGATGACAAGTGCCTGGATTAGGACCTGCGCCGCTTCCTGTGTGAGGCAGGGTCGTCCTCTGCGAATGTTGTAGAGCACGAACCTACAGGATCGGGTCACCGCCTTGATGTTAGTAGAGAACGACAGGGTGTTGTCCAGGGTCACGCCAAGGTTCTTAGCACTCTGGGAGGAGGACACAATGGAGTTGTCAACCGTGATGGCGAGATCATGGAACGGGCAGTCCTTCCCCGGGAGGAAGAGCAGCTCCATCTTGCCGAGGTTCAGCTTGAGGTGGTGATCCGTCATCCACACTGAAATGTCTGCCAGACATGCAGAGATGCGATTCGCAACCTGGTTATCAGAAGGGGGAAAGGAGAAGATTAATTGTGTGTCGTCTGCATAGCAATGATAGGAGAGACCATGTGAGGATATGACAGAGTCAAGTGACTCGGTGTATAGCGAGAATATGAGAGGGCCTAGAACAGAGCCCTGGGGGACACCAGTGGTGAGAGCACGTGGTGCGGAGACAGATTCTCGCCACGCCACCTGGTAGGAGCGACCTGTCAGGTAGGACGTAATCCAAGCGTGGGCCACGCCGGAGATGCCCAACTCGGAGAGGGTGGAGAGGAGGATCTGATGGTTCACCGTATCAAAGGCAGCAGATAGGTCTAGGAGGATGAGAGTTAGCTTTAGCATTGCGGAGAGCCTCCGTGACACAGAGAAGAGCAGTCTCAGTTGAATGACCAGTCTTGAAACCTGACTGATTTGGATGAAGAAGGTCATTCTGAGAGAGATAGCAGGAGAGCTGGCCAAGGACGGCACGTTCAAGAGTTTTGGAGAGAAAAGAAAGAAGGGATACTGGTCTGTAGTTGTTGACTTCGGAGGGATCGAGTGTAGGTTTTTTCAGAAGGGGTGCAACTCTCGCTCTCTTGAAGATGGAAGGGACGTAGCCAGAGGTCAAGGATGAGTTGATGAGCGAGGTGAGGTAAGGGAGAAGGTCTCCGGAAATGGTCTGGAGAAGAGAGGAGGGGATAGGGTCAAGTGGGCAGGTTGTTGGGCGGCCGGCCGTCACAAGACGCGAGATTTCATCTGGAGAGAGAGGGGAGAAAGAGGTCAAAGCACAGGGTAGGGCAGTGTGAGCAGGACCAGCGGTGTCGTTTGACTTAGCAAACGAGGATCGGATGTCATCGACCTTCTTTTCAAAATGGTTGACGAAGTCATCCGCAGAGAGGGAGGGGGGGGGGGGGGGGGGAGGGGAGGAGGATTCAGGAGGGAGGAGAAGGTGGCAAAGAGCTTCCTAGGGTTAGAGGCAGATGCTTGGAATTTAGAGTGGTAGAAAGTGGCTTTAGCAGCAGAGACAGAAGAGGAAAATGTAGAGAGGAGGGAGTGAAAGGATGCCAGGTCCGCAGGGAGGCGAGTTTTCCTCCATTTCCGCTCGGCTGCCCGGAGCCCTGTTCTGTGAGCTCGCAATGAGTCGTCGAGCCACGGAGCAGGAGGGGAGGACCGAGCCGGCCTGGAGGACAGGGGACATAGAGAATCAAAGGATGCAGAAAGGGAGGAGAGGAGGGTTGAGGAGGCAGAATCAGGGGATAGGTTGGAGAAGGTTTGAGCAGAGGGAAGAGATGATAGGATGGAAGAGGAGAGAGTAGCGGGAGAGAGAGAGCGAAGGTTGGGACGGCGCAATACCATCCGAGTAGGGGCAGAGTGAGAAGTGTTGTATGAGAGCGAGAGGGAAAAGGATACAAGGTAGTGGTCGGAGACTTGGAGGGGAGTTGCAATGAGATTAGTGGACGAACAGCATCTAGTAAAGATGAGGTCAAGCGTATTGCCTGCCTTGTGAGTAGGGGGGGAAGGTGAGAGGGTGAGGTCAAAAGAGGAGAGGAGTGGAAAGAAGGAGGCAGAGAGGAATGAGTCAAAGGTAGACGTGGGGAGGTTAAAGTCACCCAGAACTGTGAGAGGTGAGCCATCCTCAGGAAAGGAACTTATCAAGACGTCAAGCTCATTGATGAACTCTCCAAGGGAACCTGGAGGGCGATAAATGACAAGGATGTTAAGCTTGAAAGGGCTGGTAACTGTGACAGCATGGAATTCAAATGATGAGATAGACAGATGGGTCAGGGGAGAAAGTGAGAATGTTCACTTGGGAGAGATGAGGATTCCAGTGCCACCACCCCGCTGGCCAGATGCTCTCGGGGTATACGAGAACACGTGGGCAGACGAGGAGAGAGCAGTAGGAGTAGCAGTGTTATCTGTGGTAATCCATGTTTCCGTCAGTGCCAAGAAGTCGAGGTGCTGGAGGGTAGCATAGGCTGAGATGAACTCTGCCTTGTTGGCCGCAGACCGGCAGTTCCAGAGGCTGCCAGAGACCTGGAACTCCACGTGGGTTGTGCGCGCTGGGACCACCAGGTTAGAGTGGCAGCGGCCACGCAGTGTGAAGCGTTTGTGTGGCCTGTGCAGAGGGGAGAGAACAGGGATAGACAGACACATAGTTGACAGGCTACAGAAGAGGCTACGCTAATGCAAAGGAGATTGGAATGACAAGTGGACTACACTTCTCGAATGTTCAGAAAGAATAGAATTTTGTTAGGAGTGTCTGGGAGTGGTCTGAGTGAGGGATCTAATTGGATGAGGGATATGTAACCTGAAAACTAGCTGTTATTGGCAGAGAGGTTTGAAACTCTCTTTGTTATTGGTCAATTAACTTATGCCGCCTGGTGATGTCGCCGCCAGGCAGGCCAAAACTCCATCCCACCAAAAAAGGCAGACATATCAGGCGGTCCTTTCAAACATCTCTTACACTAAAACAGCATTATCACTTTCACAATTTTACAGTAGTTATTCCAACTTCATAGTGTGAAAAAAAATAAAGGGAACACTTAAACAACACAATATAACTCCAAGTCAATCACACTTCTGTGAAATCAAACTGTCCACTTAGGAAGCAACACTGATTGACAACAAATTTCACATGCTGTTGTGCAAATGGAATAGACAACAGGTGGAAATTATAGGCAATTAGCAAGACACCCCCAATAAAGGAGTGGTTCTGCAGGTGGTGACCACAGACCACTTCTCAGTTCCTATGCTTCCTGGATGATGTTTTGGTCACTTTTGAATGCTGGCGGTGCTTTCACTCTAGTGGTAGCATGAGACGGAGTCTACAAACCACACAAGTGGCTCAGGTAGTGCAGCTCATCCAGGATGGCACATCAATGCAAGCTGTGGCAAGAAGGTTTGCTGTGTCTGTCAACGTAGTGTCCAGAGCATGGAGGCGCTACCAGGAGACAGGCCAGTACATCAGGAGACGTGGAGGAGGCCGTAGGAGGCCAACAACCCAGCAGCAGGACCGCTACCTCCGCCTTTGTGCAAGGAGGAGCAGGAGGAGCACTGCCAGAGCCCTGCAAAATGACCTCCAGCAGGCCACAAATGTGCATGTGTCTGCTCAAACGGTCAGAAACAGACTCCATGAGGGTGGTATGAGGGCCCGACGTCCACAGGTGGGGGTTGTGCCTACAGCCCAACACCGTGCAGGACGTTTGGCATTTGCCAGAGAACACCAAGATTGGCAAATTCGCCACTGGCGCCCTGTGCTCTTCACAGATGAAAGCAGGTTCACACTGAGCACATGTGACAGACGTGACAGAGTCTGGAGACGCCGTGGAGAACGTTCTGCTGCCTGCAACATCCTCCAGCATGACCGGTTTGGCGGTGGGTCAGTCATGGTGTGGGGTGGCATTTCTTTGGGGGGCCGCACAGCCCTCCATGTGCTCGCCAGAGGTAGCTTGACTGCCATTAGGTACCGAGATGAGATCCTCAGACCCCTTGTGAGACCATATGCTGGTGCGGTTGGCCCTGGATCCTCCTAATGCAAGACAATGCTAGACCTCATGTGGCTGGAGTGTGTCAGCAGTTCCTGCAAGGGGAAGGCATTGATGCTATGGACTGGCCCGCCCGTTCCCCAGACCTGAATCCAATTGAGCACATCTGGGACATCATGTCTCGCTCCATCCACCAACGCCACGTTGCACCACAGACTGTCCAGGAGTTGGCGGATGCTTTAGTCCAGGTCTGGGAGAAGATCCCTCAGGAGACCATCCGCCACCTCATTAGGAACATGCCCAGCCATTGTAAGGAGGTCATACAGGTCCATTGATTATTTTTGTGTGATTTTGTTGTCAGCACATTCAACTATGTAAAGAAAAAAGTATTTAATAAGATTATTTCATTCATTCAGATCTAGGATGTGTTATTTTAGTGTTCCCTTTATTTTTTTGAGCAGTGTATATAAAACACAGGAAATCACGTTGTTGACCACACTGGGCCTTTAATGATGGGAATTATGTGTGTTTGTCTTGAATGTTAAACTAGGAATTATGTCAATGGTAGAAGCATGTTTGAGCTTTACTTTAGAATACTTGTCCTACAGACTTCGGTATATCAGGCGAAAGTGTTCCTAAAAATAGTATCATTTTGCACATCATTGAATGCCTTGAATAGCCTCTGGTTCCTTGTGGAGCATTGCACCATGGGAGATTCTGTGGGGTGGATGGCATGATGAAAGCTGCAGTCCTTTCCCTCTCTGTGCAGGCAGCCCTTCATCCCAGCGGGACACTAAGCTGGGCGGAAAGAAGTTCGAGAAAACTTTAATTTCCTGACTTGTCAAAAGACAATGGCAGTTTAATTAAACTTTACATCTTGTTTAACACATATTAAATATTAATAACTCCATTTTAGAGAGAAGGAAATTCACCTTGGCATTTTGTTCCCTTCTCACTCCAGTGATTGAAAGTCTTAACAACAAATCAATGAAGTCTTTCTTTTGTCTTCTGGACCGAAGGCGACATCAATAGCCCTGAAATGAACACCGAGAGTCCTCTCTGGAGTTCAATCCCTAGAACGTGCCTTGATGAAATTACAAGGACTTCCGAACTGCGTATATAAACAGGTACGTGGGCAGCAATTCATTTGATCCTGGCTTCATCTTGAATTATCAAAAAGCTTGTACAATTAATAGCTAATCCTATTTGATGGGTTCATAATCATAATGCTGCTCCGTTCTGTATTTGAATATGCTAATCAAATTAATTGGTATCTATTATTCATGGTTATGTAATTGAAACATCTCTGCTTTTCTACCCGTAGTGCCACTGTATTCTCCCCCCACAGCTCAAGAGGAAAATGACCACTGTAGATTTACTGTACTGGGAAAATGGACATGTATTCTGCAACTGATTTTGTTTAAAAAGCAAGATAGTGTGTGTAAAATTTGGTTTAATTAAAAAAATATATATATATATTACACCTTTATTTAACCAGGTAGGCAAGTTGAGAACAAGTTCTCATTTACAACTGCAACCTGGCCAAGATAAAGCAAAGCAGTTCAACACATATAACAACACAGAGTTACACATGGAGTAAAACAAACATACAGTCAATAATACAGTAGAAAAACAAGTCTATATACAATGTGAGCAAATGAGGTGAGATAAGGGAGGTAAAGCCAATAAATAGGCCATGGTGGCGAAGTAAATACAATATAGCAATTAAAACAATGGAATGGTAGATTTGACAGTAGATGAGTGTGCAAAGTAGAAATACTGGGGTGCAAAGGAGCTAAATAAATAAATAAATACAGTAGGGGAAGAGGTAGTTGTTTGGGCTATTTATAGATGGGCTATGTACAGGTGTAGTGATCTGTGAGCTGCTCTGACAGCTGGTGCTTAAAGCTAGTGAGGGAGATAAGTGTTTCCAGTTTCAGAGATTTTTGTAGTTCGTTCCAGTCATTGGCAGCAGAGAACTGGAAGGAGAGACGGCCAAAGGAGGAATTGGCTTTGGGGGTGACAAGTGAGATATACCTGCTGGAACGCGTGCTACGGGTGGGTGCAGCTATGGTGACCAGCGAGCAGAGATAAGGCGGGACTTTACCTAGCAGGGTCTTGTAGATGACCTGGAGCAAGTGGGTTTTGCGACGAGTATGAAGCGAGGGCCAGCCAACGAGAGCGTACAGGTCGCAGTGGTGGGTAGTATATGGGGCTTTGGTGTCAAAACGGATGGCACTGTGATAGACTGCATCCAATTTGTTGAGTAGGGTGTTGGAGGCTATTTTGTAAATGACATCGCCAAAGTCGAGGATCGGTAAGATGGTCAGTTTTACGAGGGTATGTTTGGCAGCATGAGTGAAGGATGCATTGTTGCGAAATAGGAAGCCAATTCTAGATTTAACTTTGGATTGGAGATGTTTAATGTGAGTCTGGAAGGAGAGTTTACAGTCTAACCAGACACCTAGGTATTTGTAGTTGTCCACATATTCTAAGTCAGAACCGTCCAGAGTAGTGATGCTGGACGGGTGGGTAGGTGCAGGCAGCGATCGGTTGAAGAGCATGCATTTAGTTTTACTTGTATTTAAGAGCAGTTGGAGGTCACGGAAGGAGAGTTGTATGGCATTGGAGCTCGTCTGGAGGGTTGTTAACACAGTGTCCAGAGAAGGGCCAGAAGTATACAGAATGGTGTCATCTGCGTAGATGTGGATCAGAGACTCACCAGCAGCAAGAGCGACATCATTGATATATACAGAGAAGAGAGTCGGCCCAAGAATTGAACCCTGTGGCACCCCCATAGAGACTGCCAGAGGCCCGGACAACAGGCCCATCAGATTTGACACACTGAACTCTGTCGGATAGGTAGTTGGTGAACCAGTCGAGGCAATCATTTGAGAAACCAAGGCTGTTGAGTCTGCCGATGTGGTGATTGACAGAGTCAAATGCCTTGGCCAGGTCAATGAATACGGCTGCACAGTACTGCTTCTTATCGATGGCGGTTAAGATATAATTTAGGACCTTGAGCGTGGCTGAGGTGCACCCATGACCAGCTCTGAAACCAGATTGCATAGCGGAGAAGGTACGGTGGGATTCAAAATGGTCGCTGTCTATTGACATATCATCTTGGTTAACCCAGAACTAAAGTTTTGCTTAATTGGTCCGATGCTCGATTAATTCTGGGTCCATACACGTTAAGAGAAGAGATGAACAGATGCTTGAATGAGGAGCGCAACGAGAATGAGAAGCTCCACCCTCTCTTTTTGCAAGTTACAGGCAAATGTATGGGCCAAATGTACCCCCCTCCTTCCGAAATTCGAAATATGCTATTGTGTGAGTGATTGTGCGTGGGTGTTGTCAGGGATCGATTACAAGTTCACACAGTTCTTAGTACATTTGTAGAGCTTCCAGGTATTTTATCTCTAACAATATTCTAAATTTAATGAAGGCCTTTCATTTCTGGAATGTGGTTAATCAGGCTGTGGCTGTGTGTGTCCTACTGTTAGAACACAGGCATGCACAACCTTTTTGTCTGTAAAAATATCACTAATAAGACCCTCCACAGAGTCAACCTTCACAGCTATTATCCACAGCCACCACTGCCTGCATTACCAATCAATTTAACACGTGTGTGTGTGTGCGTGCGTGCACGTGCGTGTGGGTGTGTGAGCGTGTTTGAGAATGTGCGTGCGAGCCCGTGTGTATGCCTGCGTGTGCCTCTCATTCTCTCTCTCTCTCTTTCCTGCTCTCCCTCCCCTCCTCCTATCCCTCGGGTCTGTCCATGACAGTTTAACCCCTCCACGAAGATAAGGATGACAATGTGTCAAGAGGACAGAGGTGTGATGAGCACCTGTGAGCTCATTAACCAATGACACGCAAGGTCAGGGGTCAAAGGTGAACCATTGTGTCGCATCTTGCCTGGCCACCTGTTACTTTAGCCATGCAGACACACACACACACATGCAAACACACACACACACACACGCAAACACACACACACTCACACACACACACGCACGCACACACACAAACACACGCACACGCACACACGCACACACGCACACACACACACACACACACACACACACACACACACACACACACACTCTGTTGAATGCTCTCTCATTCGCCTTGTTATGTCAAGTGTGTTTGCACAAAGTTTTATTTCCTCCTCAGTCGCATTAAACTTTTTATTTAATTTGGATGCTGATGGAAAAGAGGAGTACAAGCTGGCTCATTGCCATTACATGTCCAGTCATTCTTCCATTTATTAACATTATTTTATTCTCTAAGGCTCTTTTCAAGGTATTGATCTTGTTATATTATACTGTTTTCCCCTGGTACTTTTGCATGTGTTTTTCCACAGTGATGTTGTGGCGGTATACGTCTCTGTTGTATTGACAGGGCTGAGGTATAATGTCCCATCTGGATGGCTGAACTGACAGCTGGAGGGTGAATTTGTCAATCGCCTTGATGATTCACTGAGACAGGCTGTTTTTTGGCTGTTTGAAGGAGACCAAGAGTGACAAACAAGAACAAACGTTTTTTTTCTCTACCTCTCATTCTCCCTCTCTCTCAATAACTTATTTCCTCTCTCTCCTTTTTAACCTCACCCTCTCTCACTTTCTCTCTTTGTCTGACTCTGTCCAACTGTACCTCCCCCTCTCTCTATCCCCCCCCCCACTTTCTGTCTCTGTCTCCTCCTCTCACAGGGGAGATGTTATTGAGAGCTCGTGATACAAGGTTGTGGTGTATGTGTCACGTCCTGACCAGTAAAGGGGTCATTTGTCATTGTAGTATGGTCAGGGCGTGGCAGGGGGTGTTGTTTTTGTGTGTTTTGGGGTTGGTTTATTTAGAGGGGATTTGATCTAGTTTTCATTTTCTATGTTCGTTTTCTATGTGTGGCCGAGTATGGTTTCCAATCAGAGGCAGGTGTCTTTCGTTGTCTCTGATTGGAAGCCATACTTAGGCAGCCCTTTTTTCCTTTGGGTTTGTGGGTGGTTGTTTTCTGTATAGCCTGTGTGCCTTACGGAACTGTTTTGTCGTTTGTTTATTTTTTTTGAGTGTTTTCTCTAAAATAAAGAAAGAAGATGAGCACTATACCCGCTGCGCCTTTGTCTGTTCCTTACGACGCCTATGACAGTATGTATGTGTGTGAGTGAGTGTGTGTGTGTGCACACCCTGGCTCTCTAGCTCAGCCAGCCTGGCCAGTGGATGCTGGACAGAGAGAGATAACCCTTGTGAAGAGACCTCCACTCCAGATTTACTGCCCTCCTATGATCTCCCTCTGTGATGTCATAATGGTAAAACAATTTGGCCTGGCAGAACTATCATTCTTTAGGGAATATTCCAATTTCTGCTCAAACTGTTTTTGTTGTTTTCCTACTTTTTTCATTCCAGAATTCACTTGAGCTCAGTTGCAGTAGAATGGAGTAATGTTTTATTCTTCTGTACGTATGAGTCTCTGAATCGGAGATATACTGGTCAGGACGTGACAGTCCCCCCACCCCCCACCCCCAAAGGTGCAGACCACGGATGCACCTGAAACAAAACCCAACAAAACAAATACCCACAAAAAATCCCCAAACTACATGGGAGGGAAGGGAGGGTGGCCACCGTCACCGACGGTGCTTCTGCAACACCCCCCGCTTCCCAATACTCCACCCTACGGAAGTGGCTCAGGAGCGGGACGCAGACCCCGCTCCACCCCTGGCTCACCCCACTTACATGACGTCTCTAGAGCGAGGTCCCTCTCCGTCGACCCTGGACTGGGGACCCTCGCAACGGGCGACTCTGGCTGCGTTGTACTGGAGGGCGACTCTGGCTGCGTCTTACTGTAGGGCGACTCTGGCTGCGCCGGCTCCGGACTGTAGGGCGACTCTGGCTGCGCCGGTTCCGGACTGTAGGGTGACTCTGGCTGGGCCAGTTCCGGACTGTAGGGCGACTCTGGCTCAGGGCTGAGGAGTGTCTCGGCAGGCTCCGGACTGTGGGCCGTCTCGGCAGGCTCCGGCCTGTGGGCTGTCTCGGCAGGCTCCGGACTGTGGGCCGTCTCTGCTGGCTCCGGACTGTGGGCCGTCTCTGCTGGCTCCGGACTGTGGGCCGTCTCTGCAGGCTCCGGACTGTGGGTCGTCTCTGCAGGCTCCGGACTGTGGGCCGTCTCTGCAGGCTCCGGACTGTGGGCCATCTCTAGACGGGGCACTGTCGCCGGGAAGCTCTGGATGGGGCACTGTTGCCGGACACTCTAGACGGGGCACTGTTGCCGGACACTCTGGACGCGGCACTGTTGCCGGACACTCTGGACGGGGCACTGTTGCCGGACACTCTGGACGGGGCACTGTTGCCGGACACTGTGGACGGGGCACTGTTGCCGGACACTCTGGACGGGGCACTGTTGCAGGACACTCTGGACGGGGCACTGTTGCTGGACACTCTGGACGGGGCACTGTTGCCGGAAGCTCTGGACGGGTACTGTCGTCGGAAGCTCTGGACGGGGACTGCGCACTGAAAGCCTGATGCGTGGGGCTGGCTTAGGAGGCGCCAGCCTAAGGACACGCACCACAGGGCTAGTGCGAGGAGCAGGAGCAGGACGAGCTGGACTGGGCTGACGCACTGGAGGCCTGGTGCGTGGTGCTGGCTTTGGAGGTGCCAGACTGAAGACACGCACCTCAGGGCTAGTGCGGGGAGCGGGAACAGGATACACTGGTCCGTGAAGGCGCACTGGCGGTCTCGAACGCAAGACTGGCAGCACCCATACTGGCTGGGTGTCCGCCTCCCCCCAGCAAATACGGGACGCTGGCACCGAGCATACCGGCCTGTGGATGCTCGGCCTCGACGCCGTGCGCACCACCCCATAGCACGGGGCCTGACCAGTATCATGCTGCCTCCGGTAAGCACGGGGAGTTGGCTTGGGGCTCAACCCTGGCCCAGCCAAACTACCCGTGTGTCCCCCCAATTTTTTTTTATTGGGGCTGCCTCTCACACTGTCCAATCGGTGCGTAAAATGCCTCATAACGTCGTCGTTCCGCCTTGGCTGCCTTCAGCTCCTCTTTAGGGCGACGCCATGGTCCAGCCCCGTCCAGAATTTCCTCCCATGTCCACGATTCCAAATAGCTCCTCTCCAGCTCCTTACCCCGCTGCTTGGTCCGTTGGTGGTGGGAAGTTCTGTAATGGCCGAGCTATTTTTTAGCTAGCTACTTAGCTGTCTTTGTATCAAAGATAATTGTGTAGTTTAGAGTAATTATTGAGGTTAGCTAGCCAGCTATTTTCGTCCGCCGCGCCACCGTTCTCCTACTTAGTCAACAACTGCTAGCTAGCTAGCCAACTTCTACCGACTAGCAGCACTGTAGAAACTAATACATTACAACGGAACGATTTGATTAGTGTAGTGTTTGCTAGCTACATAGTTGTCTTTGCTGTCTTTGTATCCAAGATAATTGTGTAGTTTAGAGTAATTATCGAGGTTAGCTAGCCAGCTATTTTCGTCCGCCGCGCAGCGCCACCGTTCTCCTACTTAGTCAACACTGCTAGCTAGCTAGCCAACTTCTACCGACTAGCAGCACTGTAGAAACGAATACATTACAACGGAACGATTTGATTAGTGTAGTGTTAGCTAGCTACATAGTTGTCTTTGCTGTCTTTGTATCTAAGATAATTGTGTAGTTTAGAGTAATTATCGAGGTTAGCTAGCCAGGTTAGCTAGTGTTAGCTAGCTACATAGTTGCCTCTGTATCATGATAAGGTGTAGCACTGAAACTATTGAGGTTACCTAGCCAGCTACACTTTCAAACAAAGTCAACAACGCAGCCACTGCTAGCTAGCCTACTTTACCAGCCAGCAGTACTGAATCATTTTAGTCATTTTTAGTCAATAAGTTGTCTTTGTCATAGTTTGTCATAGTTTGATAATTGTGTAGTTTAGAGTAATTATCGAGGTTAGCTGGCCAGCTATTTTCGTCCCCCGCGACGTCATTTCCAAACCTAGCCAACTATTACCGACGACCAGCATTGTAGAAACAAAATACATTACAAAGGAACGTCTTAAAGAGTGTTATGTTAGCTAGCTACATAGTTGCCTTTGTATCATGATAAGGTGTAGCACTGAAACTATCGAGGTTTCCTAGCCAGCTACACTTTCAAACAAAGTCAACAACGCAGCCACTGCTAGCTAGCCTACTTCACCAGCCAGCAGTACTCTATCATTTTAATCATTTTAGTCAATAAGATTTTTGCAACATAAGCTTAACTTACTGAACATTCGAGACGTGTAGTCCACTTGTCATTCCAATCTCCTTTGCATTAGCGTAGCCTCTTCTGTAGCCTGTCAACTATGTGTCTGTCTATCCCTGTTCTCTCCCCTCTGCACAGGCCATACAAACGCTTCATACCGCATGGCCGCTGCCACTCTAACCTGGTGGCACGACCCACGTGGAGTTCCAGTTCTCCGGCAGTCTCTGGAACTGCCGGTCTGCGGCCAACAAGGCAGAGTTCATCTCAGCCTATGCTACCCTCCAGTCCCTCGACTTCTTGGCGCTGACGGAAACATGGATTACCACAGATAACACTGCTACTCCTACTGCTCTCTCCTCGTCTGCCCACGTGTTCTCGCACACCCCGAGAGCTTCTGGTCAGCGGGGTGGTGGCACTGGGATCCTCATCTCTCCCAAGTGGACATTCACTCTCTCTCCCCTGACCCATCTGTCTATTGCCTCCTTTGAATTCCATGCTGTCACAGTTACCAGCCCTTTCAAGCTTAACGTCCTTATCATTTATCGCCCTCCAGGTTCCCTTGGAGAGTTCATCAATGAGCTTGACGCCTTGATAAGTTCCTTTCCTGAGGATGGCTCACCTCTCACAGTTCTGGGTGACTTTAACCTCCCCACG
This sequence comes from Salmo salar, assembly GCF_965601325.2. Lineage (NCBI taxonomy): Eukaryota > Metazoa > Chordata > Actinopteri > Salmoniformes > Salmonidae > Salmo > Salmo salar. Next base: position 38,885,634 of record NC_138295.1, on the reverse strand, counting down.
TCTACCTTTGACTCATTCCTCTCTGCCTCCTTCTTTCCACTCCTCTCCTCTTTTGACCTCACCCTCTCACCGTCCCCCCCTACGCACAAGGCAGGCAATACGCTTGACCTCATCTTTACTAGATGCTGTTCTTCCACTAATCTCATTGCAACTCCCCTCCAAGTCTCCGACCACTACCTTGTATCCTTTTCCCTCTCGCTCTCATCCAACACTTCTCACTCTGCCCCTACTCGGATGGTATTGCGCCGTCCCAACCTTCGCTCTCTCTCTCCCGCTACTCTCTCCTCTTCCATCCTATCATCTCTTCCCTCTGCTCAAACCTTCTCCAACCTATGTCCTGATTCTGCCTCCTCAACCCTCCTCTCCTCCCTTTCTGCATCCTTTGACTCTCTATCCCTATCCTCCAGGCCGGCTCGGTCCTCCCCTCCTGCTCCGTGGCTCGACGACTCATTGCGAGCTCACAGAACAGGGCTCCGGGCAGCCGAGTGGAAATGGAGGAAAACTCGCCTCCCTGCGGACCTGGCATCCTTTCACTCCCACCTCTTTAAGGAATACCTAGGATAGGATAAAGTAATCCTTCTAACCCCCCCCCCCCCCCCTAAAAGTTTTAGATGCACTATTGTAAAGTGGTTGT